>NW_027494892.1:0-118826 GCF_021521415.1 Bidens hawaiensis | reverse complement strand
TGCTTGGTTGGGACGACACTCGTTAATGCAGATAACTTTGTCCATAGTGGTTATCCATTGGAGAGTAGCAACTGCGTCTCCCAAACCAGTCAGCTTCGGCGAGTCGCATCCATTGAAGGACTTATAGTTGCACCCACCTCGGCCTCTTTTCCTGTCATCGACTTTCACTGACTTAACCCCACTCAAGGCCTCCTTCTCGCCTTCCTCATCTCTCCTAACATCACCATCCGCCCCTTCAGCAGTTCTTTCACGGCTTCCAGCAGACCCTCCAGGAGTTATATTCTTCACAGTAGTAGCTACAGCTTAAACAATAGCTGCTTGAATTGCGGGATCCAGTTGAACCCCTTCGTTGTTGTTTGGGTCTCTTCCAGCTGTGCTTCCTTCATCTCCGGTGTTAGAAGTTGTCTCAACCGAAGGTTGTTGGACACGACGTCCAGTGCGACTTCCAGCTCTTACAATTCCTCCAGTTCCCACATTACCTCCCGTTCCAGCCATTGTATTCTAAAAGGTAAAACACAAACGTCATCACTCAAGGAACTATTTAGTACAAAGATAGTAAGCCTAACAGGTAATAACAGTGACCAGCTGTGATTAGCTGATCACGTTACTTTCCGTGTCCTATACACTTCCCTTTATGAGTCTATTTGTGCTAGGTTCTACTTTCAAACAGTTAATCAATCCATTAGTCATATCTCTAGCATTGTCATATATTATTCAATCATACCTTTACCTTTACTGAGCTTGCTTGAGTAACACATGTCATTCTTCAACTGGCATCTTCTTTCTTTTCTTACTTAAATCTCATTCTCTGTTCGATTCTAAGCATGTAGGATGCTTAAATCTCTCGAACTTTGCTCTGATACCAACTTGTAAGGCCCCTTTACCGGTGCCTCACATTTGGACGTTGGATTACTCATTGACATAGTTCTAAACATCAGAGTTAATAAAAACATTCGCGGAATATTAAAACATTTATAAAACATTACACATTAATCCATAATCTTGTCTTATCAATTAGTTTGTCTTTCAAATTTAACACATAGTTAAATAAACGTCTAGAGTCTTCAGATGCCAGACTCTTATTCTTCTACCATGTGCCCCCGCTCAAGCCAGCTATCTCATTCTACTCACCTGCGTGCATACTAAAAGTCAGCTACGCTGAGTGAGTTCTAGTTAATCATACAACATACCAAACATTCATAACTACATACTTTCATACATACTTCATACTTTCACACTTTCGCTATAATATACTTACACGTTTATACTTTCTTTCTTTCATATTCATACCTTACGTTTTAAAGAGCATTATGCCCTATAACCTTCGCATATATTATTAGGGTATTGCATGCTTGGATCAAAGTATGTGTATCTTTGTATATAGTGGGCCAAAAAAATCATGCATCAAACACTTTCCTGACCATGGTGGCGGTACCATGGTGTCCGCCTGTTGGTCCTTCATGGCAGTGTTTGAGAATGTCTAAGGCCTCCTTACCTGCTACGCACCTACGAATGACTTGATCCACACCTATCCTAAACACGTATGGACCTTCCCAGAAGTAAAACTTAAGATCGGAAAAGAATTTCTTCCGCTGTTGGTGGGTAAGTCCTTTTCTAAGGATCCTACAGGCAAAGTAATTTGCGAAGTCGGCATACCAAGGACTTTTGTCTTTCTCTTCTATGACTGCTTGAATGCGCATGAGAATTTATGTGGGAAATTATCATTGATAATTTCTTTGTGAAATTTGTCAGGAGTTGGACACTCTAAGCGTGAAAGGTGGTCTGCGGTGACATTTTCTGCTCCCTTTTTGTCCTTGACTTCGATGTCAAATTCTTGGAGTAATAGGATCCATCGGATGAGTCTGGGTTTGGCATCTTGTTTGTTGAATAGGTAACGTATTGCGGCATGATCAGTGTAAACTATGGTCTTGGAAAGAACTAGGTATGATCTAAATTTTTCGAAGGCAAATACTACTGCTAGTAACTCTTTTTCTGTTGTGGTGTAATTTTCTTGTGCATCGTTAAGAGTTTACTTGCATAGTAAATTGGGTGAAAATGTTTTTATTTGCGTTGGCCGAGTACGGCTCCAACTGCAAAGTCACTTGCATCGCACATGATTTCGAATGGAAGGGTCCAATCGGGTGTGGTCATGATTGGTTCATTGACAAGTTTGTCTTTTAATGTATTGAATGATTCAATACATTCCTCAGAGAAAACGAATGGTGCGTCTTTTTCCAGAACTTTGGTCATAGGTCTTGAGATTTTTTAGAAGTCTTTTATGAAACGGCGGTAGAAACCTGCGTGACCTAGAAAACTCCTAATGGCTTTGACTGAAGTTGGTGGCGGAAGTTTGGATATGGTTTCTATTTTGGCCCTATCGACTTCTAGTCCGTTTTGAGAAATCTTGTGACCAAGAACAATGCCTTCTTTTACCATAAAGTGGCATTTTTCCCAGTTGAGCACAAGATTTACTTCTTCACACCTAGCTAACATTTTGTCTAAGTTTTTCAGACAGTGATCGAAAGAGTTTCCAAAGACTGAGAAGTCGTCCATGAAAACTTCCATAGAATTTTCGATCATTTCGTGAAAGATGGCAACCATGCGACGCTGGAAGGTGGCTGGAGCATTACATAGGCCAAATGGCATTCTTCGGTAGGCAAAGGTTCCGTATGGACATGTAAAAGTAGTTTCTCCTGATCCTCAGGAGCAATGAGAATCTGAAAGTATCCGGAAATTCCATCAAGAAAACAGTAGAACATTTTTCCAGATAATCGCTTAAGCATTTGGTCTATGAAAGGAAGTGGAAAATGATCTTTTCTTGTGTCATCATTGAGCTTCCGGTAGTCAATGCAAACTCGCCAGCCTGTGATGGTTCTCTTTGGTATTAATTTGTCCTTCTCGTTCATCACGACCGTCATTCCTCCCTTCTTGGGTACTACTTGAACGGGACTAACCCAAGGTGAATATGAGATTGGGTAGAAAAATCTGGCATCAAGCAATTTGATTACTTCTTTCTTCACCACATCTTGCATGTTGGGGTTGAGACGTCTTTGATGTTGGACCACGGGTTTGTATTCCTCCTCCATGAGGATTTTGTGAGTACAGAAAGAAGGACTGATGCCCTTGATATCCATGATCTTCCATACGATAGCCTTCTTATGGTTTTTAATAACCTTAAGAAGTTCGTCTTTTTCTTCTTTAGAAAGGTGAGATGAAATAATTACTGGGAGTTGAGAATCTTTTTCTAGAAAGGTGTGTTCGAGATGTTTAGGTAGTTCTTTTAATTCTAAGGCTGGTGGTTCTTCGATTGATGGTTTTGATTTTTCATTGTTTTCAATGATTTCGTATATTATTTCTGACTTTTCGTGGTTATTGTTGAGATTTTCGTCTTCTAAAATGGGTTTGTTGAGTGTTTTGTCTAAGACTTGTGTTTCTAAAGGAGTATTGATGGAGGAATCTCGCATATAAAAACTTACGATGGAGTCTATGATGTCAACACAATATAACGTGTCATCGTGCTGTTGCGGATAATGCATAGATTTTCCTATGTCAAAAGTGATTGCCTCGTCATTGACCCTGAGAGTGAGTTTTCCGGTGCAAACATCAATGATAGCCTTTGCGGTGGCTAAAAAGGGTCTTCCTAAAATTAGAGGTACACTTCTGTCTTCCTCCATGTCTAGAATCACAAAATTTACTTGGAAAACAAACTTGTCAATTTTGACAAGCATGTTTTCAACAATGCCTCGAGGGTATTTAACGGATCGGTTAGCTAACTGAATGCTCATGCGGGTGGGCTTTGGTTCTCCTATCCCTAGTTTTGCAAAAACCGCATAAGGCATTAAATTAATACTAGCTCCTAGGTCAGCTAGGGCATTGCTAACAGAAAATTTTCTATGAGAAAAGGGATAGTAAAACTCCCTGGATCGGTCATCTTTGTCGGTAGCTTGCTTTGGAGGACAGCTGAACATTCTTCACTTAGGGTGACATGCGAGAGCTCCTGCAGCTTCCTTTTGTTTGTCAGCACTTCTTTGAGAAACTTGGCATATTTTGGCATCTGAGCAATAGCCTCGACGAAAGGGATGTTGATATGGAGTTGCTTAAAGAGTTCTAGAAACATCCCATACTGGGCTTCCAATCGCTCCTGCTTCAGTCTTCCAGGGTATGGAATAGGCGGAACATAGGTTCGGACTGGCTCCTTAGGCTGTATTGTGCTTGTTGGAGTCAGCCTTTCCTGCATTTCATTAGGAGATTTTTTCTCCATAACTGATTCTGAAGCTGGTGTGACAACAGTGGTTGTACCGCTCCTGAGTGTAACGACGTTAGCTGTTGCATTGGGGTTGGTGATTGTGTTGCTTGGAAGAGTGCCATGTGGTCTTTCGGATAATTGTCGGGCAATTTGTCCGATTTGGGTTTCTAGGTTCTTAAGTGATACTTGTTGGCTTTTGAGATCGGCTTCAAGTTTTAATAATACTCCGCTGATATCAACGGCTCTTGAGTCGGCTTTCTTTTCTGCTTCATTTGTTTTGGTCATTAGTTGGATTAGCATTTCTTCGATCTTGGAGTAGCTCGGGTTTTGATGGCTACCAGAACTTTGATCTTGAAATTGAGGTTTAGGCTGGAAGGGATGATTCATTGCTCTTTTTTCGAATCCGGGTAAAGGTTGAGTGTTACCTCCGTCTTTCCAGCTGAAATTCGGGTGGTTTCTCCATCCTGGATTGTAGTTATTACTGAAAGCGTTGTTCTGTCGAGCGATGAAATCGACTTCTTCCATGGCCATGATGACTTGCTTACAGTCAATCGTCTTGTGGCTTCCTCCACAAGTGTCACAGGTGAGTCTGGTTTTTGATAGTTCGGCTTGAAGTTGTTCGAATTTTTTAGAAAGAGCTTCAAGCTGTGCTGTGACAAGAGTGTTGGAATCAACGTGGTGTATTCCTTTATGTGTAGGTGTATATCTTGGTGGGTTGTAAGCAAAACTCTTCTTTGCGGCCTTCTCCAGGACTTCAAATGCTTCGTTAGGTGATTTGGATCCCAGGTCTCCACCAGCGATCTGGTCGATGGCTTGCTTGTTTTGACTGGATTGTGCGTCAAATAAAGTTTGTACTTGTAACCATACGCTCAGTCCATGATGTGGACATCTTCTTAGAAGACTTTTGTATCTTTCCCATGCTGCGTGTAACGATTCGTCATCATCGTTCCGGAATCCTGTAATGCTGGCTCGGTATTTGGCAGTTTTATCGGGCGGAAAATATTTGAGGAGAAACTGTTCAACCATCTGGTCCCAAGTGGTGATGGAACCAAAAGAAAGAGATTCTATCCATTCTAGGGCTTGGCCCCTCAGAGAGAAAGGAAAGAGTTTGAGTTTGATTTGATCTTCTGAACAGTTTTGGATTTTAAAGGTTCCGCAGATTCATAGAAATCGAGATATGTGAGAAAGAGGGTCTTCGTCGAGGAGACCATGAAATTGAACTGAATTTTCCACCATATGAATGGTGCTAGATTTGATTTCGAAATTTTCGGTAATTTCGGGTGGAGCCACTCCATTGCCAAAGCCTTCGAGAGTTGGCTTGGCATACTGGCTAATGTTCGGCTCATTGTTCTGGACCGCCATCATTTCTTCGGTTTGATTTTCTCCTGATGTGGTAGCATCTACTGATTCGTCTTTGATTGCTTTTGCGGTTTCTGTAGTCCGTTTACGAGTTCGTCGAAATTGGAGAAACAAGTGCAGGCTCAAAAGTAGAGGACATACATGGGACTAAATCAAAATTAAACACTAAATTAAAAGTTAGTTAAAGTTAGTCTAAGTTAAACTATAAGTTAGGCTAAGCTATTCTAACTATCTAAGGTTTAAGTTAATTAAGCTAAAGTAAGGTAAGGTGAATAAAGGTAAAAAGTAGGCTAGTCGTAAAATTATATATTTTTAAAAAAATAAAAATTAAAGATAAAATAAAATAGAAGTTAAAAATTTGTACAATTATAGACAATGATTAAATTAAAACTTGGATTGTTCTTAAAAATGTACCGTGTCCCAGGCAACGGCGCCAAAAACTTGGTGTGCTTGCGCGTGCGGCTTGTAAAATTATAAAAGGATGGAATGGTTTGCTTTTGCACAAGATCGTGTTTTAAATTTATAAAAGTGATTTCTACAAAGACTTAACACACACAAAATAGGCAAGTGTACCTATCGTATATGTAAAATAGTATTGGTAAGAACCAAGTATCGATCCGTGGACACAAATGTTTCTAATAATGAATCGTTATTTTACTTTAATCGGAGGTTTTAATCATTTGGGGTTAATTTTTGAACTTTTTATAAAATGTAAATTCTTATATATAATATATAGGTGACCAAGATAAGAAATTCTAAACGAGTTTTTCAATTATGCGAAGGTTACCATCTAAGATCAAGAATCCACTCCATTTTAACATTGATAATTAATATTTGGACATGTGGATAAACTTGTCATAGCAATATATGATAGATGGCTCCTTAAACCTTAAGTGAGCATCTTTGGAACTAAGGGGATAGCATGCGCATTTTAAAGTCCACCATTTCCTAATGTCATACCATCTCAATGATGTCAATTTAAGTTGGCAAGTAGTTTCGTAAAGTAGAAAGATTAGGATTGACTTCGATTTCTCAAATACCAATTATAACAACTTCGGGTGATTGTAGTTCATCACACAACCTCCCCTTGGTTGATTTATGTAGGTTATAATTACACATTCCGTTAACATATGATTTCTTTAACTAATTTGATATCCTAAGCAAAGCCATTTTCGGATTACCAAGGTTTAGAAAAATACATCATAACTTATATCTCATCATTTCTAAGTACAATATAAGGATCCATGTTTCGATAATGTATCAAAGTATTTCTATCTTTCAAGAACATGAATCGATCATGAACGATTGCCAATGGAATTGACAACCACCAACTTTGAATTAGTGATTTAAGATGGTGAAACATTTCTCATCAAAAGATAATTGTAATATAACCATGTACTTTACTAGACTACATCACATGTCTTGATTAATTATCAAGTAAAGCAAAGCTTCTTCATAGATTTTAGATGGTAAAAGGAGTTTAGCTCATAATGAGCATGATGATAAACATTAAGATGATTAATAATAACAAATACATGATTAAATTTGGAACAATCTAACCAAATGTAGATGAATCCTTCTTCTTAATGATGGTAATGATTGTTGATGATGATGATGATTGATGGTGATGATCTCCAAGCCTTCAAACTCTTCACTAAATCTCCAAAGTGAGTGTTAGTGTGTGTTTTTATAAGAGAGAATCGGATAGAAATCTTTTCAAGGCACACCAAATGAGTGCAACATGAACCACTATTTATAGGCATTCTGGATGGTGAGGCACGGCCCCATTCTTGATGAGCACGCCACCGTGCATTTTTATGACATGTGCCAGATTTGTTTTGTCTTTTCTGTGAGGTGGCAACGGCTCCGTGGTTGGTAGGCACGGCCTCGTGTTTTTTTAGTGACATGTGCTCAATTCTTCTTTGTCTTTTCTGTATTCTCGTCCACGGCCCCGTGCATGATGAGCACGGCCCCGTGCTTTTGTTTCCAGATTTTGTCTTTTCTTGTGTTAGAAGCATGGGGGCGTGTTTCTTTGTTTTCTTGTGTTTTCTTCTGTTTTTCTTCTTCTTTTTGCTTGTTTCTTCGTTTGGGACTTGGTTTCACCTGAAAATATGTTTTATTATGATAAGTAGCCTTTTATGCTGTGTTATTAGATAGAAATTTCAGTTTTTAGAGATTATTTGATGCCAAAAAGATGTATATTTCTATGTACATCAGGTATGCAACCCTTTTATCCTTCGCATATATTAGTAGGGTAGGCAACCCTTTTTTCCTTACTTTGCCTTTCATTATCAACTCCATTATCACATTCATTCATAACATACATACATATCATTCATACATTAAACATAACATTCAAATCCATAAATATAACTCGACAGTACGTGCAAAATCCGAAGATCGTTCACGTACCGACAATAAATCATCTATACTTTTCACATAATTACATATGGCATACACTTATCACTTAGGATAAGTGTATTAACAAGGGTTTGACCGAGAACCCTTGGTCACCGAGAACTCTTGGTCACCGAAAACTCTCGTTGACTGAAAACTCATGTTGACTAAGTTCTCGCGTTGGCCGAGAACCCATATGGAGGCTCAGGTCCGAGAACCCTTGTCTGATGCTTTCAGCCCAGATTTCTTATCTTTAAAATCCATTTTAGGCTATACTAACGGTTAATCGGTTTGAAATCACACTTTTAACTTCCTATTTCTCAGTCTCCTTAACCGTTTTACGTTCGGTAACATTCCATCATCAAGATCTAGTCCGTTTCTTGCATAAAGCTCGAACCTTTAACCATAAAACGTTCTTTACTAGATCTAGGGCCGGTTAATGTGATGGCGGATTTTGGGTCGGTTATGGATGTGCTTAAAAAGTACTTGGAGAGCAAAGAATCAACGCAGTAAGGTTCTATGATATTTTGTCCTTTGGTATTTGTAGATTTAGTGGTGGTGGTTGTTGTTAGTGGTGTAATGAGTTTTGGTAAGAGACTTGGGAAGAACATGTTTTGTAACTTCTGGTTTCCATTTGTTTGGGTACCATTGAGTTGTTTATGGTTTTAACTTTTAAGTGAACCTTTTGGATTTGTTTATCTTTGCGGATTTGCTCGCGGGCGAGTGTTTGTTATAATCTTTTGTTTGTTTATAAGAATAAGAATAAGGTGGTGTTGGTAGTGTTATGTGTTGAATGATATGAGTATGCCATTGATTAGTGTTTGAGCATAGAAGATTTGTAGGGATATATATGTAGTTTTACTAGTCCATGTCTGTTTTTATAATTGTCTTTGTCTAGTGTTTTGGCTATTTGATACACCATGGCTATTCACCAAATAAGGATACTGATCACCCCTATGTAATTTAAGCCAGTTTATGTGATTGTGATACAAGAAAAGGGTATCTCAGCCCAAAATCTGCACCTTCTATTAGAAGTCCGTGTGAATTATTTTTCTTTTTGGGTTTTTTAACTCCAGTTCACAGACTCTATACTTTACTCCTTAGGGGTGTTCACGGGTCGGTTATAAACCGTAAAACCGTCCAAACCGGTCTTCGGTTTGGTTTCGAGGTCGGTTTTCTTCTTTGTATTTTGGTTGGTCGGTTTCAAAATTTTGAAACCGTATCGGACGGTTTGGTTAACGGTTTGTACCAAAACCGGCCGTATAAGACCTGACCAGACCGTAAAAGTTTAACAATATATATATAGATATATATATGTTACATATAATACGTTAGTAATATGAAATATTGTCTACAAGTTCGTGGTCTAAATCAAAACTAAACATACCCTAAACTAAACTAAAGAAACAATTGCATGTATTCTAGTTCCAAATTAGTTAGATTTAACAGTTTTAGTTTTAAAAAAAATTCTAACAGTACATAAATTAATGTAAAAAGAGATAGCAGTGCGATTGAAGTTCATAAACATTTTTTTGATATAAATATATACGTATGGAGGGCCAAGTCAATAACCACAAGATGCTGTGTACATCTTTTTAAAGACAACACATACCAAAAAAACTGGTTTATATTTTATGCGTTTTTCGTAAAGGCCTAACAAGATCAAACCGTGACACCAAACCGGAACCAAACCGTTAGTAACGGTTTGGTTTGGTTTGGTTCGGTTTTAGATTTCAATGGTTCGGGTTTGGTTTTCGATTAGACTGTACTTGTGGAGGGGTATTAGATTATACAGAAGCTATGGGATGAGCCGAGCCGAGCCGAGCCCGAGCTTTACATTACTCGAGCTCGCCTAGATTATAAGTTATGTTTTTGGGCTCTAGCTTGGCTGATATATAGAAATCGAAGCTTGAGATCAATCAACTTGGCTCGAGTTAATTTGAGGAAAACCTTAAACGAGCATAAGCTCGGCGTGTGATACCTTAAACGAGCCAAAGCTCAGTTGTGCAGTGTGAAATTAATACATAGAAGTCCAAAATAATTAACATTTAAAAATACACAAAGCTCGTTAAGACTCCACGAGGTATTCTTGTACATAATTAAATGAGGTTTATGAGGCTTAGGATCGGCTTGGCTTGATAACTAAACGAGATTTATGGGTTCAGGATCGGATAGGCTTGTTTTGAGCTTTGTGTCAATCCAATGAGCACACTAAACGGCTCAGCTCGTTTGCACCCCTAAAAGTTCTTTGTCAGCTTCATTTGTGGAAGTATCATAATGCACACCAGATTGATTTAGGAACTGAAAAATAAATAAATGCTAACGAGAATGTACCTAATTTTGACAAACTTGCAGAAGATAAATTCAAAAACATACCATTACATAAATTCCATACACGTGATTCATTTATGTGTTATCAATCATTGCAACTTGCAACAGATATTCTAGAAAAAAAAAGCTACATATCAAATGTTCTTGTGATGTCATACAACACTTGATGTTCGTTAACAAAGGCTTTTACTAAATATGACCCGTTATCCCCACCCGATTGTAAAAATAAAAAAAGTTCATTGTATGTTGTCTTGTTGATTAGATATATACTACTATATGATACATTTTTTATGGACAAAATACGACGTTCCAAATTTAAATAATTATAAGATTTAGAGCTATGGTGTAGCGCCTAATGTGAGGATAATTAGGGCAAATTTGTATCTTTCTTTCTACTTCGTCCATGTAATTAATTATAAGTTACACATTTGCCTCCTCTTAATTTTACTTAATTTTTAGTTATTTAAAAATTAGTTACACTTTTCTCTTCTCATCTTTAACCATATATTTATTTTAATTTCATTTTGAACCAACTTCTCTCTATGATTTTAAACGACCATAACTTTTTCATATTTTAATATTTTTTTTTAAAAGTACACCATTAAAATGAGCATTGTATTATTTAATTCGAGTACAATATTGATATAGTCTTGAATCTGATTAAAGAATTAGCATGTTACGTGAATACATTATTCCAGATAACAAATTACACTAAAAAAAAACTTTTTGGGTTGGAAAAGTCAACAGGGTGTATTGTAGCATATCGGTTGTTCATGGTTGATGGATGGATATGCGGTCAATGAGATTGGTCTAGAGAGCTGGTGGGGTGAAAGAGGTTGAGGAGTTGAAAGGGTTGCTTTAGATTTGCCAATGGGTGATACTTAATAATGAGGATGATGTTGTTACGTGGACTTCTGACTCATCAGGAGGTTTTCATATTAAAGGTGTAATGAATTCTTTTGTTGCGCCTTACTATAAATTCTAGTGGAACCGGTTGGTCTTGAAAAAAGTTAGGTTTATGGCTTGGAGGGCATTGTTTTGGCGTTGGTGAATTTGTGGCGGTTCTAGCGTCTCGCTAGTTCTTGTTAATAAATATGTGAATCAGGCCCGACCCTAGTAGACCCATAGAGCGATCAAATAGTAATAATAATAATAATAATAATAATAATAATAATAATAATAATAATAATGACCCTTCTGAGATGATGACAACACTTGGGGTGCATGTGGTCGCAAGGTCACTGATATCTTTACTCTCGCCGATCTTCTCTCTCTCTAAACTAAATCACACACACTCTCTCTGTCTGTGTTATGTTAATGGATCTCTGACTCTCACCGATCTTCTTCATCTTATTATTATTATTATTAATTTCATCTCAATCGGTAATCATTCTCTCTAATTCCTTCATTTTCAACAAATTAGGGTTCCTATTAGCTATTCAATCACAATTACCTTGCCGTTTTGTTGTTAATTCCAATTTTATACGGAAATCTATGCGTGCTTCAGTCGTTAACGTAACGTGTTTTTTCCGTTTGTTTCATTAATTTTCAACATTTTGCCCTAATTTTAGGAATATGTAATTGCTATATATGTTTTGTTTATGATTTGATTAAATTGATGTTATGATCATCATATTTATATGGTTAAAATACAGTCTGTGTACTTTCATTGCTTATTGATTGCAAGGGAACAGGTGTAAACGAGTCGAGCTGACCTTTCAAGCTCTATTTCTAAGGCTCGTTGTTAGTAGATTTTCAAGCCTGAGCTCGCCTTGGGCTTGGCTCGTTTAATATTTATTAGTTAAATTTATAGTTACTATGTATATTAACTATAAATATAAATTTATATATAACATAATATATATATATATATTATTTGGTTATTTTATCATAATTATATATGTAATTATAATTATTAAATAAAATCTATACACATACTCAGGCTAGTTTAAGCTTGTGTGCCAGCTTGAGCTCGATAAGTGAAGATCAGGCTCGGGCTTATTCATTAATAAGCTTATTTTTAAGCTCGAACTCGGGCTGAAGCCTGTTTTAGGTCAGCTCGATTCAAGCTTTTTGTGAGCCGATCTCGAGTAGCTCACGAGCGGCTTTGCTTGTTTACACCCTTAATTGTATTCATGAAATAGTTGGTGAACTTTCATTTTAGTGAAAGTTTTTAAAATACGATGGTATAGTCACTGGAAATTCGATGATAGAAGATGTATGATTCATGAAATAGTATATAAATTTCATGATGCAATTCGTGAAATTATCAGTGGCTCCTGTGGATCATACAGTAACTGAAAATTTCTAAAATCTAAGATGTATAATTCGTTACAAGAAAGAACCCTGGAAATTTTTTGTTAAGTGGTCAATTGTTTAATGGATTTTTGTTCATCATCTTGTTCCTTGCTTCTGTCATTATTCAGTTAAATTGTACACTATTTGTCTCATGCAATTTTAAACCATTATTAGGCTAGCCTTATTCAGAATTTTCAACATTTAGGTGCTTGAATTTGACTAATGTATCAATACTTTGCCTTTAAGTAATGTTCTGTTTGGGCTCCTTTTACGTATTGAACTACTTTTCACTTTTCATTTGCTCTTGAATGAATGTTTTTAATCATTTTCATGTTGTCATGCAAATAAAGTTATGAACTTTTTTAAATTTGCAGGCATGGATCTAACCAACTGGTGCATTTGGGGATAAAACTTTGGTGTTCGTGTTCAACATGTGGGGTTTTTCTTCAAACTCTCTTCCCAGTTCTTCTGCGCTAAAACACCTTTCAAACGACTGTTCAGATGACGAGATCTCAGATTCCAGCAGTGGAGACGAAGGTTTCGAGTGCCCGATTTGCTGGGAATCTTTTAATATTGTAGAAAACGTGCCTTACGTATTATGGTGTGGTCACACCCTCTGTAAGAACTGTGTTCTCGGTCTCCAATGGGCGGTTGTTAAACTACCAACTCTCCCAATTCAACTCCCGTTTTTCATCTCGTGCCCCTGGTGCAACTTGTTATCGTTCCGTCTCGTTTACAAAGGGAATTTGAAATTCCCTAAAAAGAATTATTTTCTTCTTTGGATGGTTGAGAGTATGAACGGTGATCGGGTCAAATCTCACTCGTCATCCTGTGGGGACCATCTGCCTGTGTCTTCTTGGTCATGGAACTGTGGGTGGCCCACCAGTCAGACCACTCGGGCTAACACCACAACTGGCCCGTGCACCCGTGAGCTCGGTCATAATCAGGATTCTCGTGCTGAAAGATTTCACTCGTCTCTTCGTAAGTCACTGATCTTTTTTGTGCACTTAACGGCTAAGTTTCCATTGGTGTTTATGTTTCTGCTTATTGTGATATATGCTATACCTGCAAGTGCAATCATCTTGGTCGTGTACATTCTCCTTACAATTCTGTTTGCAGTTCCGTCTTTTCTTGTTTTGTATTTTGCATACCCAAGTCTTGATTGGCTGATTAGGGAGATCGTCAATTAGGGTTGCAATTGGGTGATCCTAATGTGAAATTTGTCGAAGAAACGTTTGTTTAAGATTTGAGTCTGTAATTGATAGTTAAGATTTGTCAAAGAGACGTTTGGTGGGTAACTGGTTCTTTATGTAGTTATGTTTTTTTTTTCTCTTGCATGTTTTGTGGACATCTTACAAGTTTGTATGGTGTTTAAACTTTATAAAACTTTACAGAACTAGCATATATTAGTAAATGTCCGATTCGATTGTTAACCTGAAACACTGAAAAATGACATAAAAATTTGGGCCGTTTGATATAACCCATTTTATAAACATGCCAAGATAAACATGACCCATTTAATAAATGGGTTAATCCAGGTTAAACTCTTAACCTGTTCAAACATGCCAACATAAACACGACCTGTTTAGGACGGTTATTTTGGAAGTGTTTTATCAATTTCTTAGTTTCCCCTCACTAGTAATTTTAAATATGAAATTAACTTTTTTGTCTTGTTTCATTAAACAAGTTTGTAAAACGGGAACACGAAATAAGAATTGGGTGTTAAGTTATATTTACCAAATCACTAGTATTACTCGTACTGCAATGAAAATTAAATGACTCCATTTTAAGTGTGTTTTGTTAAACCTTAGACAAGTGAATCAAGAACACCAAACACAATATTGCATAAAATGTTTATGCGACTCTTTTCATTAATAAGAAATAAGAACAAAATACTTCATACTCTCTCTACTCTACACAAATAAAACCTTTGATGAGTTTATATAACACCCACAATTCTAATCCTACTCAAACTAGGAAACATAATTAAACTAGACTTCTAATTTATTTAATAATAAATAAAAGATAACTATGACACCAAGTTATTCAACTTTGTCTCTGAACTTTGGATCTCCACCGAACCACCCCTTGAGATCTTCCATACCACCCTTGTACTTTTTGTATTATCCATTCGGGTCCTTCAAGTTGGTATTGCACCAAGTATTACATGTTTGCCATGATACGAGTAAATAAATGGGTCGCGTTCAGCTTTGATAATTCAACCCATCAAGGCATCAACATGAGAATCATCAAGTTCTAAACTCGGGAACACAATTGACACTCCTGTTTGTATACGAGCAACTCGAATGTATCATAAATTTTGATATTTTATAAACTTCTACTTAGTATGTTATCTCGTTCAACCAATCATATAAAATAACAAAAACAAAGTAGACAAAAGCTCTCTCATTAACAATGTAGTTGTGGGTGGCTTAAAAAGTTAGAATTGATGAAATCGTAAACGACTCATATATTTAGGATTTATTCGTGTTAAAGATATCATTTTTAATCAGGATAAGAGCATGACTTGTGTAACATGTTTATCCGAAATGCATTGTAAGTGGGTTAACATTTTAGGATTAATGAATTCAGAAATGACTCGTACATTTATTTATGTTAAAGATATAATTTTAATGACATGTTTAAATCATATTAGAACATGACTTGTGTAGCACATTTATCCAAAATGGCCAAAACGGTTAGCCGACTGTAAATAGATTGTGAAACATGTTAAATGGTTTGTAAACCAGTTGACAAAACTTTATACAAATGTTTACATGTATATTCTTTTTATAATTTTATAATTATTTAAAGTATGTGATCTTATAACTTTCTTAATTACACATCAACAAGGAAAACCCCTAAATCGAACCCAAATTTCCAGCGTCATAATACATCAACAATTATAACTAGAACACAATAGACAATAGAATAATCACTCCAAAATAGATAAGAGAATATACTAGAAGATAAATAGATATAGATAAGGCAGAGATGAGAGAACATCATGTATAGAAACCCTGTTACAATATAATAAAATTTATTAACAATAGAAATTTATGAGACAAATACCTTTTAGCATATAAAAAATTTACCCACACATTGCCAATGTTTTGAGTTCAGATTTGCCAACTTTGAGCTCATTTTGGTCTAACATATGATTTTAAGTTTTAGCTGCCAGTAACTTTATGACATCCAAATTACTTTTTGAAAAATACTCATGCACTTAATAAATATATTTATGCTTGTATTTTTTTATATTTTGTATTTTAGTAAGATAAAAAATAAAACAAAAATAGATATTGATATCTAATACTCTGAACTTTCACCTGTTAGATGATATAACTCCAAATTTTTGATTTGCTACCCATCACTCTTAACTTTCGTCTTATTTGTTTATGGCAATCCCGAAATTAACAGACCCTAACTCTGTTATTTTAGGTTTTTCTTTAAGTTTTAATAATGAAGTGGTGGTGGAGAGACCAAATTTTTATATAAAAATGCCACTAATACATGCCACGTCATCAAAGAATGCCACCTCATCATAAAAACTAACGAGGTTGGGGTTCGTTAAGTTCCGGAGTGATAGAAGAAAATAATTTGAAAGTTAGAAGTGGCAAGTAACAAATCGAAAGTTGAAAGTAATATCATCTGACAAGTAAAAGTTGAAAGTATTAAAAACCAATATCTTATATAAAAAATCTATTCACGAGGGAACAAATGTACTAGTTTAAAACACTGAGGACTAGAATGCAATTATCTGTTATACTTATATGAACTATAAACTGAGAATAAAAATAAAAAAGAATAAACCACACGAAAACCCTTCGCCGGAGAAAAATGACGCCGCCGCCGTCCCGGACGGAAATCATCTCACTTTTCCGGTCACTTCTCCGGTCATCTCGCAAGTTCACGGACTACAACATCAGAGAGTACACCAAGCGCCGTACAATCGACGCGTTTCGCCACAACAAAACCCTAACGGACACGTCATCAATCGCCGCCGCGTTCTCCGACGGACAGTCTCAGCTTCAGGTCGCCAAAAGACAAGCCGTTGTGTACTCACTCTACGCGCCCAAGATCAAGAGCATCATGGATGTTAAACACTGATTTGTTTGAATGGTATTTGTTATGTGTTGTTAGGGTTTCAAAATAATAATAATAATTTGATGTTGAATGTGCTTCTAATATTGGGGAATATGAGTTTGTAGTGCGATTTTAATAGTTTATGAGATTGTTTAGAACCCTAATTTTGTGTACCTTGTGGTTATCAAATATTATTATGTTTGCTTATTGTTCAGAATTATTAACCCGGTTTGAATCAAATACAAATTAAATTAACGTTTTAAGAGTGCACATGACACATTTATCTCTCCTTAATTAAATTATTATAGATTAAAGTTAATACTTTTTGTTTGTAGATGTATAAATATAGAGGAAAGTTAACGTACAAATTTAATTAACGTGCTAACTGTGCGAATCACGTAGTATAATTATATATATATAAGTAGAGTAATTATAGTGTGGTGTAATTACAACATAGTGTAATTACACTCTGATGTAATTGCATAATTACACTACTTGTATATATAATTACACTACTTGATTTGCACAATTAACACGTTAATTTAATTTGCACGTTAACTTCCCCCAGTATTTATATATCTATAAACAAAAGGTATTAACTTTCATCTATAAGACCACCCACTATTGGGCGTGGTCAGCTGATGTGGCGGGCGCCCTTGGGCGCGGAACACCACCAAGGGGCGCCCTTGGTGGTGGGGCGCGGACCCAAGAGTCGTCCAAACGATGGGCACCTTTGGGGGTCCCCTCTCACACACACATACATACATATGCATATATATATATATGGGCGTCTTTGGGGGCATTAAACCATAGTGGGGCGGGCTTCAATGCCCCTCGGTGCTTACGTGGCGCTGACGTGTCACGGTGGAGGGGCTTCGAAGCCCCTCACCATAGAGGATGGTCTAATAATTTTAATCAAGGAGAGATATATGTATCATGTATGAGTGCACTCAGCACTTATTGATATTCGAGACATAAAGGTTATTACTTATTTCTGTTTGATGATTCAATAAGTGAGGATAGTTAGCTATAGTGAATTGAAATGTTATGAGATGATCATTGTAGTTAGACAGAGTACATGTCTTAAAGCAGAACAATTTAGGAAATAGAAATAGGAAATCACTAAGAATCGATTAATACACTTATACAAGCTCTTGAATAGTTCTAAACTTTAGCCACTAAGTTATACAAAAACATTAATACATATAATAAAGTAATAACCTTTAGCTTAGATTGACATTAGTGTCAGTTATGAAGAGGGTTCAGGCCGCCAGGAACTAATCGCTTTGTCATGTTGAACAATGTATCACTCTTTTCAGATAAGATAGGTGGCGGTCGTGGGCCCTCATACAATAACCGACACCGGAAACATAATCCACTCCGCCTTTTAGCCTGATGATGATTGTTTGGATTTCCGTCTTCTGCTGCCTTCATTGTTGCGATCAGGCAACAAAGAAAAATGGCTGCTAGAATCTTGTGGATGAAAAAAGATATCTTCATGGTAGTTATATTCTGATTGTAGTGGCAATGGTGGTTGTTGTATTGGTGATAGTTTGTGGGAATAAATAAGAAATGTTTTGAGCTGCATAAATGCTGTTAATGAACAACGTATATTATACGATTCAGTAGCAAAAGTAGGATAATATGGTTTTGTTCTTGAGGTTTTTACTACTTGTGATGATATTATTCTGATCACTTAGATGGGCCGGTGCATGAAATACGGGCTGGGTAGGACTGGTTTTAAACTTGCTGGAGCAGTGGAGCTTCTGAATATTATTAAATATTACTATTTTATATTTAATGACATGTCAGCAGGACCCGGACATGTGTTAGAAATTCTGTCTGGAGGAGTTTGTTACAGTTTAATTTGTTCCAGGTTCTTGGATTTTGCAGTGGATGAAGATACAAGTTGTTGTGCATGGTGTACTAGTAGTGAAGCAATATAAGTTGATTCAAGAATGAGAATTTAAGTGTGTTTCATATGCTGCAACAGTAATTGATTGCAGGTATGATGACAGTTCTTCTAACAGTGTCAATGGCATTGTAAGTTTGAAAGCATTTATTATGACTTCCACTCTATAACTCTACAACTGGTGCTAGGTTTCAAACAAATATGGTTTTTGTGCCTTGTGTACCTGTAAACATGTATCTAATGCTACCACTTTTGGCAGAATTCTAAAGCTGACTGTTAGTCCTTCAACATTCATAGCTGTGTACGGGTCAAAACGGGTTCGGTTCAAAATGGGTCCTTTTTTGTGGGTGTCAAAACGGGTCTGTTGACTCATTTCAGTTGTATCATTCTATTGCTGATTGTTAGTCCTTTAACATTCATATCTGTGTACGGGTCAAAACGAGTTCGGTTAAAAATGTGTCTTTTTGTGGGTTTCAGAACGAGCTCGGTTAAAACTTGGACTATTGTGCGTGCCAAAAAGGGTTCTGTTGTAAACTGTATCATTTTAAAGCCAACTGTTAGTTCAACAGTCGTATCTGTGTATGGGTCAATACGGGTTTTGTTTAAATGGGTCTTTTTGTGGGTGTCAAAAACGGGTCCGTTCAAGAACGTATCATTCTAAAGCTGTTGGTTCTTTTACATTCACATCCGTGTACGGGTCAAAATGGGCTCGGTTCAAGATGGGTTGTTTTGCGGGGGGGTCTATATGGGTTAAGTTGGCTTGAAACTGCTTGGAGAATGTTGTTAGATGGTTAGTGTTAGGGTTAGACACTAGTTGTAGGTTCTTGCCCAAATGGTACCTAGATTGCTGTTGACCACATTAACCAGCAGTGGACTAAAAACTAAAAAGCTTATAAGAAATGGTCATGTATAAAGGTGACATGCCTTCTCTTTTTGTTGGTTGGATATTTGGATGATATATTAAATGCTATTAGTAGTTTAGAATTTTGATAAATGAGTGAAATTTTTTTAAGTTATGCCTACGTATACAGTTTGATTTTGTCAAAAAGTTTCTTATATTTTTGTATAATTTGACTTTTTTTTTATTAAAGATGATATACTCATTCATATATTCTCAAACAATAGACCTCGGAAAATATAATATCTCTATTTTAATATTTTTACGGTTGCTATATATGGGTTACCACTTTTTAAAGTGACCCATTTCATCATTTTGGAGATATATTTCGTAGCAATTGTTTAACAAATGCAACCATCGCTCAAATTGTTTTCACTAATCCAATTACACAAATCATGTCACGTATTTCATTGCAAAAATGCATCTGTCAACAGTTTATGCAACCAATAAACATTACACCAACATAAACGCAAGGTGTTTCTTTGTTTCAACCATTAATCTTTCAACACTTGAATGATCAGTTAAGCTAACAAAATTGTTAGCTTAACTTCTTATATTTGCTCTCAGGTAATCACAATAATTTGGGAGTTCAATCTTTTATGTCTTCCTTTATCAAACTCACCAAAATTATCACATGTACTCAAGCAACCCATACAAATAAGTAATTTGGGTGCTATTTCATTAAAACGGTTATCAAACTCTTGGAATCGCATATCTAGAACCCTGTTCAAGCAATCATACTCATAATAGTCACCATGCTTTTCAAAAAATGAATTAAACCCTCAACAAAATCTTGCTCTTTCCATTAAAAGACATTGAAACAATATGTTTGTGACCCCTAACATATGCATCACTAAGTGTGACTAAAGCATTATATTATTTTTTTTCATATCCCATTGAAGTCCATATGTTTGTTTTTGCTAGCAATAGTGTTACATGTACCTTCAACATATTGAATCACTTAAATAACATACAGACATAAACTAATCAAACGATTAAGTGTTTTAATTAAAATTTTCCGTCGTCCGTCCTCAACGTTTAATAATTACACACTTGTATTTAATAGTTGTAAACTTCCCACTCAGTTGGTCCAGAGATGAAATTTTGTAACTATGGTGGTCCTTACCAGCTAACGCCGTAAAATTTTCCAGTTTAGTGCGTGTGAAATGACCAAACTACCCTCAATAATAATCGTTACTCTAGTTATTTGTACGTTTTTCACATTAAGAGTCGTTTGTATTTGATCCAAACGCTTAGAAAATCATAGTTATAATATTGTGTTTTGTAATGTACAACATGACACAAACATTATACTAATTGGAACTAAACAAGATTTAAAAAACTATATATGATATTTATAAAAATAAAAATAAAACCTTAAAAGGTAGATGTAGATATGAGATTGGACATTCTGGGACAAATGCTTATTACGTACAAAACTGCAAATAACCAGTTAAAGTTGTTCCTTCATATGAGTATTAACCACCTCACCCACCCACCACTATCTAAAATGTTGGCTTTAAGAGGTTGTACTAAATGCATTAAAGACTTGTACTTCTCCCATCAAAACTGTAAGAAGTAACAAGACAAAGTTTTGTCCACAACTCTTCTGTTCCATCATGTAGATTATTTAATAACTGGATCATTGCTTTTACTTTTTTGGTACAATATATATGAAGATTAACTAAAAAGTATATTTTTGGCTAAGTATCTGTAACATTTGGTCTCTCATATAAGCTAATATTGTTCGTTTTATCTACCAAGAGTTTAGAACTCTATCGATTATGAGATTATCCCATTGGAGATTTTTCACAAGATTATCGTTCACGAAGTTTCTACCACACAAGAACATTTAGATGTGCACTCGTCCTCTCACCTTCTAATCCACATTTAAAGCGCCAAAATACGTTGATAGTATCTAAGCCTTGAATTTACTTATTAACTCAATAACTCTCATATTTATAGCTGATGTTTGTCTAGACAAATCATCAAATGAGGTTGAGATAGAGAACCACCATCAACAAGAAAATTTATCTAACCATAGATAATACCGAACCGTCGATCATATCAAGTTTTTTCTACAATAACCCTTAAGCTTCAACCACAAATTACTAAACAATCCTACTTGCAAGTTAAAAACATAATCAAAATGAAACACAATTAACAAAAGCTTCAAGATTGTTGACCTGTCGCTCCTGCTTGACTTTCCGCTTGTTTTACAGCCATCGCAACGTGCTTCTGACCAGCAAGATGAGATTCAAACACCTTTCGTGAGTTACAAACAACATTGCACAGTGTACAAACTTTTACAGAATCCGAAGCGGTCCCACTTTGCAAAACCCTCTGCTTCTTTGCTTCCACGTCATCGTCTCCTCCACCTTTCCCGCTCTTCCTCTTACGCCCGCTTGAATTGACCATTTCGCCCTCTTCGTTCACAGGTCCAATCAACTTTGGTGTTTCTGCAGGTTCAGTCGTAAGGGCAGGTTTCGGTCCAATTAACTGTTCAGATTTTGCTACATTATTTCGGTGTTTTTTTCCAGTTAGGTGAATTTTCAGCATTTCATCAGTGTCGCAACTGACCCCACAAAGTTCACACACCGACTTAGCTCCATGTAAATTTACAGTTTTGCCCTTGACAGGTGGTGTGTCCTGTGAAGCAATAGAGGTCAAGGGCAAATTGACAGTTATGTCCTCATTGGGCTCTGATTTTACCACAAGGCTAGCGGACGGTGTCGCCTGTGAAACAATAGGGGTCAAGGGCAAATTGACGGTTTTGTCCTCATCAGACTCTGATTTTACCACAAGGTTGGCGGGCGGTGTCACCTGTGAAACAATAGGGGTCAAGGGCAAATTGACGTTTTTGTCCTCATCGGACTCGGATTTTACCACAACGTTGGTGGGTAGATTTGGTATTTGGCCCAACTCTTTAACTTTCTTTAGGTGTTTCTTTCCTGCAATATGCATCTTCAAGAGTTCATTGCTGGAGCAGGTGATCTTGCAGATTTCACATGGAAAGGTGTCGGGTTTCTTCTGTGAAGCAGTGCTGGAAGCTGATGTGGTATCAAAGACTGCATTTGGGTTCGCCTGCTGGATGATCGCCTGCATCGTAACATAAGAAATCAATTACCAAAACTATAAAAGTTAAGATTTTTAAGCCGAAAGCATGCAACTTTATTTAATTTACCTTTGCAGAATGCTTTTTGCTAGTGATATGCTTTTGAAATCCATCTTGGTTGTTGCATATGACATTGCAAATTTCACATAATAGCAATGTTTCAGGTGTCGCTCCATTTTGCAATAACCTGAGCTTCTTACTCTCCAAATCATCGAGTAAATTTTCACTTCCAACAGATTGTGGTGGCACCATTTGCGGTGCACTGGCAGATGGTTCAGCCAGCTTTTTTTCATTTTTAAGGTGTTTTTTACCTCGCTTATGTGCATCGAGCACCTCCTTAGTATTACAAGAAATGTTGCATACCTCACAGTGAAATGGTAGGATATTTTCAGGCTGCATTGTTGTTTCAAAGACAGCGTTTGTAGCCTCATCCATAGGCACACCGACCTGAATTTTCCAAAAGTTTTGTGTTTACGTTTCACGAGAATAGAATTAATATATTAAACTAAAAGACAAACTAAGTTGACATTAACAAGATTAACAAGACTGTCAGTTTGTTACTTGTGGTTAAAAAGAGACCTTCATGTTTACGCACTTTACAAGATAATAATGTTAATATCTACACACAAGGTACATATATCTATTACATGTGAACTCCCACATGTCATACGAAGTATCGACCATCTCATAACTACCAACAAACCACCATACACAGTAAAATCCCATCCGTCATTTTCACATGCCCAAACCATCTATATCCGGCCTCATTTATCTATCTGATACACTAGTCACCTTAATGTATCCTGGTCCAGCCTTGTATACCCATACATCGAACGCAACATCCTCGTCTTTGCTACCTCCAACTTATGCGCATCAGCGCACGTGTCTTCTGGATGGGCAACATTTTTTTCCATATAAACATTTCCCTTTTAATTTAGTTGGAAACCTCCTATCACACAATACCCCTACGGCTGCTCTCCACCGACACCACCCTACCTAAACGCGGTAGGCTACATCAGTGTCTACATCCCATCGCTCCATACAAACAGTCTTAAATACTTGAACTTGGTTGATTGCCGAACTATTTGGCCTTCAATGGTGATATGTATGTCCAAATAGTCATTTGTCCCACTGAAGTTGCAGCAGAGGTGCTCAGTTCAAGCGACTAATCATTAACCTTATTTTCTCGAAAGTTTAGATAAAAACCCATATGGAAGAAAGTTTATAATGATGTATTCAAAGTTATCTTTAACAATACGATGAGCCGCAATTTATATACTACTCTAATAACGCACTCGTTAAATTCGAGCAAAGTAACCAAAATACTGACTAGACCCTTTAAATGAAATAGAAAACATAACCAAAATATTTATTTCAGTCAACATAACCAAGACAATAAACTTAACTAAAATAAACAATAAAACCAACAATATTAAATAAAAAGTAAATTATTAGAAACAGTTTTATAATGATTATTTTGTGAGTTACGATACGTTTTTCACCCTTCTTCCGCATTCACATACGAGTCGCTCATCCCACGTAAAATCAAAAAAAACAAAAAAAGAAAAAAGGCACACATCTCAATCTTATTTTGATTTACAAAAACTGATAATGTGGAACATAAAATGTTCCAAGTTTAGAACAATCATACACCCTTTAAACCTTAGGTGCCTTAAGTTACAATCATGTCCTCACAAATTAGGAAAAAGAATAATTGATTCTTTTAGCACATTTAGAAAAAATGAAACCCTAAACAAATAAATCACATAGATTTCTCACAAATTAGGGAAAAAAAAACATTGCAAGGTAATACACAGCATAATACTTTATATCATCTAAAAAATCAAAAACACACATTCAGAACAATCAAAACCCTAAAGTTAAAAAAAAAAAAAAGCATACAAGATTGTTCATACCCAGTTATGAATCTGCATAAAGATTAATACTTTACTAAACAAATTGCAGAAAACTGACCAAATAATGAAAAAGATGGAAACTTTACATGTGGGTATGCTTGCTGAAATGTAGATGGGTCTTGTAAAAAGGTGAATTGTGAGGGATCTGTGAGAGGATTAGGGTTCCTGTTGGGGATATTTGGGATGATTGCTGACATTTGTGATTTGGGTTTTTTTGGGTTTTGAGTTTTGAAATTGAAATTGAAATCACTTAACTTTTTGTAGAGTGGAGAGTAGAGGATCTTTCATCTTCACCCAACTGGTACACTGTATTATTAATATTATAGATTGATTACATGGTATCACATGGGATTTGTGTTTTCTTTTGAATACTAATTCATTGATTCATCAGTTAATTTTTTTAACTTCTATTACTTTAATGATAATGATGAATTTTTATTTTTTTAACGGACAGCTCAACAAAAATGGAAAATTTTTTAGTTTATTTTAATAGTTTTTCTCTTTTTAAATCATGTGTAAAGTTAAAATATAAAGGACAACAAAAATGAGAAGGGTGAGAAGAAATCCAGTCCATTGATCTTATATTTGAATGGCTGAGATTAATTTAATAAATAAAAATTTATGAAAAGGGCATTAAGATAATAACCCACATTTGTTGATTTTCTCTCTCCAAATGCAAGACACATGTCAATTCCCCCATCATTTTAAAATGTCAATAACTTTTTCATACAGCATTATTTTTTTTAAAAAAAATTCACCATAATAATAAACATTTTTTTATCTTTAATATGAGTATCATATTGTTATACAGAAATAAATAAAATAAATAATGAGTATTTTAATTGTGTTTTTTTTTGTTCATTGTGTCATTGTGTAATATGTTGTTTCCATTGTGTTTTACATTTCAATTATTTGTGTTATATATATTCACCATTGTGTGTTACGCTTTAGGTCATTGTGTTATACCTATTCGCCATTGTGTCTTACATTTTAGGTCATTGTTTTATGCGTATTCACCATTGTGTTTTACGTTTCAAGTTATTGTGTAACATGTATTAATGGCGAAAAAAGACACAATGGTGTGCGAAAAGACACAATGGTGTGCGAAAAGACACAATGACGAAAAAAGACACAATGATAAGCGAAAAGACACAATGATGTGCGAAAAGACACAATGAAAAAAAGACACAATGACGAAAAAAGACACAATGGTGTGCGAAAAGACACAATGAAGAAAAAAGACACAATGATGAAAAAAGACACAATGATAAGCGAAAAGACACAATGGTGTGCGAAAAGACAAAATGGTGTGTGAAAAGACACAATGACGAAAAAAGACACAATTATAAGCGAAAAGACATAATGGTGTGCGAAAAGACACAATGACGAAAAAGACACAATGATAAGCGAAAAGACATAATGTTGTGCGAAAAAATACATAATTATATGCGAAAAGACACAATGGTGTGCGAAAAGACAAAATGACGAAAAAAGATACAATGATAAGCGAAAAGACACAATGATGTCACACCCCAACCTACGGCGGAAATGCCGGGGCGCGAACTGATTGTCACAGCTCTCAAGGTACTATCATGCAATATTTAAATGACAATATTTATTAATTTTATTCAATTTTCAAATAAATCAAATACAAAATACAACTCAATAAACAAACAATAAACACAAATTTAATTATTGATTTTATATTTTCTAACATAATTCTTCACTAAATCTTCACAAAGTCTTGCAACTAATTCAAGTGATAACCTGCATATGCGTATAAAATAGAATTTTGTCAACAACACATGTTGAGTGAGCAACACACCAGTTTAGTTGTACATATAGTACATATAACAAAAAATATGTAGCTGCAACAAGTCATATGAAAATAACAAATTAACCAAATGAGCAAGTATAACAAGTATAACTGAGATGTCGAGAAGCACAAGGCTAACGACTGGCGTATGATCATACTAGACTGAGATTATGTTGGACCTCTCCGAATGCGGAAGCATACAAAGCAAATAAGCACATAAACAAGTAAGGTATAAGCTGTTAACACATAAGACAAAGTTGCAGTTTTGTGTATAAGTATATATGAGAATGTATATTTACACATATGTCCCAAAAAAGTGAGAAAACGAGTAAAATAGGGGAATGTGGTACTCACCAACAAGAGTGAATAGATAACACTAAAAATGATGAAAGCGGATCACGCGCGTTGACGATAAGGCCTAATAAGGAAAATAGAACGTGGATACGCTAAGTTAAAGAACTATATCGTATAAGCGAGTTTGATATTTATAAAGCTATTAAGTCATACTATATTCTTTTTACTTAAAGATATTATATGAATATTTATATTAGTTTGTCAAATTATAAACAAAGTATATTATAATATTTTATTCTAGATAAAACACATCTTTAACAATATTATTAGTTTATTAATCCGTTTAAAAGTATATTATAATATTTTATTTTATAAAAATATTATTTAAGTAAAATACATATTTAAAAATATTTATTAGTTTGTTAAAACATTCAATAGGCTTGTCCATTTATACAACCAAAAATATTAGTTTACGTGGTATTATATATACGTATATCTAAATACACATATACGCACATACACGGACCAAAAAACGTGAGAAAACAAGTATTATATGATGGGTTTCTAATAAGATAATTTCTTAGTTATGATTATATATATTATTTATTAAATTAGCTTAAAAAAAGGAATAATACCTAAAAATAGTTACAAAACAAGGTGGCAGGGACTTGAACCCGCGCCCCAGCCACCACGCAGTCCACAGACAACGCACAAACCAACTGAGCTAGATGATCAGATGATTAAAAACACATGGCTTGCGAACCAAGTTAGAACATAAACCCTAAATCAATCAAATATCAAATCTGTTAATGTTTCGATTAATTAAACTTAGGGTTAACGTAGAAGGATGAACGACGAACAAGATCATATGACTAATTACCTCAGACGATGATGTTATGATGGTGTATTGTAAACAGGCCGGCTGAGTTTGATGACGAACAGGCAAACAAACGACGAATATAATTCAATTAAATAAGGGGTTATTGTCGGATAGGGTTTGAGGAAGAAACTGTCAATTTAATTGCATTATTACAATCGATTTCGTGTATAACACACTTTAGGCCACCGACGGTTCGAAAATAAGGAAGAACGGATCAATCAGATTGATTTAGCATAATTAGATTGTCGGTTAGACCGCCATAGGCATATACTACGCGATTTTGATTCACTTTCCATATAAACAACGAGAATTGAGGTCCAAGTAACCATAATTGTAAACGGGTATTAGTATATGGGTCGAATCTTGCGTTAACGGGTTATTGGGTTAATGGATTATAAAAAAATTCAGAAATTGCGGATCAGTCCTTGGAGGTTAGAGATGGAAACAGAAATGGTTTAAAGTTTAGTTTCGGGTTAATAATGCATATCTTTCAAAGTTATTTATATTTAATAAATATAATAAGCAATTAAAATAAATTAGTAATTACTTGATAATAAAAAAAACGGATCGGGTTATATAAGTTTGGAAAACCCGAGTTGTTACAAATGGTGTGTGAAAAGACACAATGACGAAAAAAGACACAATGGTGTGCGAAAAGACACAATGACGAAAAAAGAGACAATTATAAGCGAAAAGACACAATGGTGTGCGAAAAGACACAATGACGAAAAAAGACACAATGATAAGCGAAAAAGACCCAATGGTGTGCGAAAAGACACAATGACGTGATTTTTGTTTTAAATTTTATATAACAAAAATCATACTCATATTAAGATAAAAAAACGTTTGTTATTATGATGAATTTTTTTTTAAAAAAATATCATACGAAAAAGTTATAAACATTCCAAAATGATGGGGGTATTAACATGTGCCTTGCATGTTGAGAGAGAAAATATGTACAATTACCTTTATACCTTTTTTCCTTTGGTCCCCACTTGACACATGTCAATTATTTATGGCTTCTCACACTTCTCATTTTTATTACCCTTTATAGAGTAACTTCACACTTTAAATCATATATATTTTGTCCTTTTCTTTCTACTAATCTTAATTTGAAAAAAGTTTATATATGTTTTAACTATTAAAAATAAAGTTCTGTCATGAATTCACAAGATTTTTTAACCCTTTATGTAGATACTGTTAGAAAATCATGAAATGTTAGAAAATCATGAAATTGTACTACATTCGATGTACGGTTTTGTATGTTTATATTTGGGAAAGTTTTCTAAATGGTCTATTTAAAGAGAGTGAAAATTTAAATAATCCACTAATAATTAATATTCTCAAAATGACCAACAAATTTGAACTAAAGCGACGGGATTTAAAAAGATTTGAATCTCGTCTTTTCCGTTCAAATTTAAAGTGAATCCGTCTATCCTGTCCAAATTTAAAGTGAATTTCGTCTTTCCCGTCCAAATTTTAAATAAATTCGTATTTTCACTCCAAATTTTTAGTAATTTTTTTGTCTTTTTCTCTAACACTTTTTTCTCTCTCGTTCAATCTCTCTCTTCTTTTTTCCTTCTTCTTTTTCATCATCATCATCATCTTCTTTTTATTCACAATCTCTAGCGATTTCTAGCTTTCGACTTGTCCTAGGAAAAAGATTTCGATAAACACGGAGTGGCTTCATCGTCAATTTCGTCATCTTCGTCATTGTTACAGAAATCATAGTAATAGTTATCGGTCAACGACGAGAAATCTTGGAACTTGACCATTTTCTGTTTATGGGTTTTCTTTTTATTACCGATGATGAAGAAGAAAAGATGATGATGACGATGATGAGGAGGAGGATGAAGAAGAAAAAAAGAAAAGAGAGATTGAAGGAGAGAGAAAAAAGTGTTAGAGAAAAAGACAAAAAAAATTCTAAAATTTTGGACTGAAAAGATGAAATTGTTTAAAATTTGGACCAGAAAAAGGGGATTATTTAAAATTTGGACGGGAAACACGGGATTCAATTTAAATCTGGACAGAGCAGAAGATATTCAAATCTTTATAAATCCCGTCACTCCAGACCATATTTGTTGGTCCATTTTGGGAATATTGATTATTAATGGGTCATTTAAATTTTCTATCTTTTCAAATGGGCAATTTAAAGAATTTTCCCATTATATTTTCTTATGTTATAAGATAAAAATGTTTAGAGAATTAATTAGAAATAGAAACGAAATGACATGATAAGGTTATACAACGGGGGTGAGCTTTTGTTGCAGGTTGTTAAAATATCGGTTCATTTATTTTTGAAGTGTTTCTTTGGCCTCGAGTTTTAGTATTGGGGAAACCGTAATTATTTATCCTTTAAGTAAACCCATGACTAGTATTAGATCGAATCACGTATATATCTTGTGTCCTTAATTTTTCAGTTTGTTGTGTTCTTTGTGTTCGCGTGTGGCATTTTGTTTTATTCTACGGTCGTTGCCAATAAAGATGAAATGATGGTATCCTAACACTTTTGCAAAGTAAATCCTTTAATAAATTTGTTACTAGTCTCGCTGATGGTCGGGTAAAAGTCATGTATATTATTATATTATTTGTTTACTTTTAGTTTATATATTATGTGAACTTTGGTACTTTTGTTTATGTGTTTCAGAATACTTGACGTTAAGGATACTTATCGGGATGAATTACGGGCTTGGAACAAAGGTGTAAGACTCATGACGAGTGGCACATTTTCCTATGCAAAATAAAAGAAGAAAATAATGAGGATGTGTCAAACACCCTTACCGCGGCGCTAAGGACTCACCCGACGCTAACATCCCTCCAGACAGGAAAATTAACCTAACTTTGATATAATCAATTTTGAGCCCCTATTTCGACCTATCCTTCACTCCAGCAGCCAAGTACAAGCCCTAGAATGATTTTCCACCATCCTGAAGCCTCCGGTTCGTCCGTTCAACGCATGCTTTCATCCTTTCGTCAGATAAGCGAATCCTTCATAAAGCCGATGTCGGCTAAACCACTGTATTCACTTTAGGCTAGGGTTTTGTGTAAATTAACTTTGATCAGTTCTATGTTTTGAATGAGTGTGAATTTGATTGAATGTCTTTGATCTTGTTTTACATTATGAATTGATTGTTTAAAAAGTTTATAATTTTGATTATCAAACTTTGCATCCTTTTTCTGGTTGTGTTCGTCACATGTAGGGTTAGCTCTTATGTCATTGAACCAGTAATCGTTAGTCATTGCTTAAAATTGGTTTTCATACATTAAACTGGTAATTGGATACACCGGGGTTCAGTTGTGTCAACAATTCGGTTAGGGTATCGTTTGTCATCACAACCTAACTGTTAGGTTTAGTAATTACTGCGCAATAAATTCCTATGAATCTGTGATTAGTCGGTCATCACATTACCTGAACCTGAAGTGAATCGCTTTCTCATTATTGTTTACAAACTTTTCCAAGTAATCGTGTGTTCTTATACTCATCTTTATAAATTGCTTGACATCAATTGTCCGCTTAGAATAATAATTAATTAGCCATGAACTTTACTTGCATTTTCCATTGATTCTCTGTGCAGACGACCTTACTTACTCATGTTAGTTATATGTATTTAAGTCTTATTAGAGCACGAAATCTACATCACTCGTTCAAAATTTTTAATTTGAAATTAGGTGTTTGAAATTTGATACACTCTTGGTGCAAGATCGCCTGCTTCCACAATATTTAATATCATCACTTAAAGCCCATGGACCTAAGGCCCATATTTCCTTTTGGTCCATATCTAATCCCATCTAATTATCCTACTAAGTCTTCATATTTTGCTATTATTATTATCGATCCACTAACTCATTTATTTCACCCGACAAAATAATATATTAAATATTACTTTAGAAATTTCGGGATGTTACAAGTCTTCCCTCCTTAAAGAGGTTTCGTCCCCGAAACCTAGCTTACTTCTTTAAAAGGAATACCTTTGTAAAAGGAATACCTTTTTCTTTATAATCGCACACCTTATTGAATCACCTTTGCTTTCTGAGTTATCCTTCTTACTCCTGACTTGTAGTCATCGAGCGGTGATCATGTGTTTTAGCTATTAAGGTAGCTTGTCCATGAGACCCTCGATGTACCAAGACTCATCTCATCCTTCCCGAGGAACCTTATTTTATATAATAACGCTAACTCCTAAGGCGACGCTTTACCCTCACACAACTATTTATCATAACCAACACGCATTCAAGATAAATTCATAGGTCGTTCATACAAAATCACAAGAAGTCACAAGTACTTCATAGCATAAAAGGAAATCATTCAAGCTTGCTAAACAAACATAGGTTCAACTGTAACATAAAACACTCTTTAACTACTAACATAAAACAACTGTGACATGCCACTTATTCTCCTGCAACCTCCTCAGCAGCTAATAGTCCATCCTTTCATGCGTCTCCTCTTCCTTCCCCCACTGCCACGGCTTCTCCACACTCCCTAGCTATGTGACCTGACTTACCACACTTGTAACACTTCTGGTCCTCGGTGCATTCACGGGAGATGTGCCCCTTCCTCCCACATCGGTAGCACTGATTTGGACCAGCCTTGCATTCCCCCAAGTGCATCTTCCCGCACACCTTACATGCTTCCTTTCCTGCCATCTTCTGTGTCTTTCTCCCTGCACGCTCCACGACATCCCTAGCTCTTTTAGTTCCTTTCCTTTCTTCCTCATCTTCCACTTCCACATCATCCGCCGCCAGATCAACATAGACCATCTCCGCCAACTCGACCGCAGACTCTAAGGTAACAGGTTTGTTGGCCCTGACTAACATGCGGACCTTCTGGGGAAGTCCTCTAACGTAGCACTTGATCCGTTTCGCCTCGGTGTTCACCATGTCAGGAACCAGCCTAGACATGCAGTTGAATTCAGTGGTGTACTCACGATGTGTCATCTTGTCCGCCTTCAGATTCAGAAATTTCATCTCGGCCCTCTCAACCTCAGCATCAGCACAGAACCTTTTCATCACTAACTCCTTAAGGTCATCCCACCTCATGGCCTTAATCTCCTCTCGGGTCTTCCTTTGTTCCACAGTTTCCCACCAGTACATGGCCTCATCTTCAAATGACTGAGTGGCATAACCCACTGCTTGGTCGGGACGGCATTCGCTAATTCGGATTTTCTTGTCCATTGTGGTTATCCACTGGAGAGTAGCGATTGCGTCTCCCAACCCAGTCAGCTTTGGCGGGTCGCATCCTTTGAAGGACTTATAGTTGCACCCATCTTGGCCTCTTTTCCTGTCATCGACCTTCACAGACTTATCCTCACTCGAGGCCTCTCTTTCTCCTTCCCCATCCTTCCTACCATCACCACCCGCCCCTTCAGCAGTTCGTTCACGGCTTCCAGCAGATCTTTCGGGATTCAGGTTCTTCACAGCAGCAACTACAGCTTGAACAATGGCTGCTTGAACCGCAGGGCTAAGTTGAACCTCTTCGTTGTTGCTCGAGTTTCCTCCAGCTGCGCCTCCTTCGTCTCCGGTGTTGGAAGCTTCTTCTACCGAGGGTTGCCGGACAAGACGAGGCCTGCCACGACGTCCAGTGCGACCCCCAGTTCCAACAATTCCTCCAGCTCCAGCCATTAGTATTCTAAAAGGGAAAACACAAACGTCATCACTCTAGGAATTATTTAGCACATGATTTGTAAAGTAAGTAGTTAATGACGTTGATCAAGTGTAATTAACTATTTGCGTTACTCCTCAGGTTCTACATACTTCCCTTCACGATTTCACTTGTGCTTGTTTATACTCTTAAACAGTTAATCAGTTAAGATCAATTAATCCTATCCCTAACCTGCACTCATTCTTCATTTAGCAAATAAGCCAACATTAACATACACCATTTACCATACACTTTACCTTTACTGAGCTTGCTTGAGTGACACATGGCTATCTTGAACTGGCATCTTCTTTCTTTCTCATTTTAAATCTCATTCTCTGTTCGAGTCTAAGCATGTAGGATGCTTAAATCTCTCAAACTTATGCTCTGATACCAACTTGTAAGGCCCAGAACCCGGTAGCCCTACTTTAGCGTCGGATTTACTCATAAACACAGTTCTTACAAATCAGAGTTCATTAAAACTTTCGCGGAATATAAAAACTTTCATGAAACGTTACAGCAATCCAAAACTTGCCTTAATTAAACATTCTTGTCTTTCAAAATAAACGTTAATTACATTAAAACATCTTGAGTCTTCAGATGCCAGTCTCCTATTCGCCCACCATGTGCCCGCTCAAGCTAGCTGTCTCATTCTACTCACCTGCGTGCATACTAAAAGTCAGCTACGCTGAGTGAGTTCTAGTTAATCAAGCAACTTATCATACAACCACTACATACAATATATACGTATCCGAAGACACATAGTCCACAGTCTAACATGCCACTGCTTAACCACTTAATTACCCCTATAGCTTAGCCTCTTAATTACCCCTACAGCTTAGCCACTTATGCCACTTTATGCCACTTTAATAACGAATATCGTTATGCCACTTTGCCACTTTAATAACGGATAACGTTATGCCACTTTGCCACTTTAATAACGAAGTCACGTATAGGCTTACCCTACCACGTACTATCGTCATTCCACTAACACTCTTACTAGACTCTGCCACTTCTATCACACTCTACCTCTACTTGTCTACAGCACACTTTATATCAATACAATATTTACATAATAAGCAAGTCATATCATAGAATACATACATACTAACAACCACTTGACAATCACTATCCTTGGCGATACGTGCAATATCCGAAAATCGTTCACGTACCGACAAGCATTACATAATAGCTACTTGTATAACATCTATACACTTACCACTTAAGGTAAGTGTATTCACACTTTCACATCTAACCTGCTTACCTTACCACTTAGCCTCTTATTTACACCTACCACCTTGCCACTTTGCCACTTTAATAACGTATAGTGTTATGCCACTTTGCCACTTTAATAACGTATACGTTATGCCACTTTGCCACTTTAATAACGTATAACGTTATGCCACTTTGCCACTTTAATAACGTAAAACGTTATGCCACTTTGCCACTTTAATAACGAAGGCACGTATAGGCTTACCCTACCACGTACTATCGTTATGCCACTAACACTCTTACTAGACTCTTGCCACTTTTAACACGCTCTACCTCTACTTGTCTACAACACGCTTCATATCATTTACATAATAAGCAAGTCACATCAACAATCATACACACATAATAACGATGGCACGTACAGGCTTTCCCTATCACGCGCTCACGTTATGCCACTAACACCCTTACTAGACTTTTGCCACTTTTAACACACTCTACCTCTACCTGCCTATATCACACTTCATATCAGTTCGGTATTTACGTAATAAACAAGTCACATCATAACATTCATACACACTATCAACCACTTGGAATTTACTATCCTTGGCGATACGTGCAATATCCGAAGATCGTTCACGTACCGACAAGCATTATAAAATATATACCTCGTATAACATCTATAGCATACACTTACCACTTAAGGTAAGTGTATTCACACTTCAGATCGAGTATGCACACAGCCCCGAAAACATAACAAGGAATGGGGCTAGAAACTCACCTGAACTCTGCTTCTTCCTCCGATAGTTGTAAATCCCTTCTTTAACTGAGCTCGGCTGACTGTATAAGTTACACGTATCAATTAACTACTACTACTCATGTTGTAATTCTATCTTTATATGACCCACAACGAACGGGGGTCCGGGGGCAGCGCCCCTGGCAGCGGGGTCTAGGGGCGGCAGCCCCTAGCAGGGTCCAAGGGGCAGAGCCCCTGGCTGGGGTCGAGCTGCCAGGTCAGCTTGGAAAAATTTTATTTCCATTAACTGTCTTAACACATTTTTCATTAGGTTTTTAATTTATTTTCTAATCGAACTTGACTTTAGGCGAAGTTATTAGTTAGGCGAACTTGGCCGTAAGCGAAGTTATCAATTAGGCGAACTTGGCCTCAGGCGAAGTTACCAGTTTAGGCGAACTTGGCCGTAAGCGAAGTTATCAATTAGGCGAATTTGGCCTCAGGCGAAGTTACCAGTTAGGCGAACTTGGCCGTAAGCGAAGTTATCAATTAGGCGAACTTGGCCTCAGGCGAAGTTACCAGTTAGGCGAACTTGGCCGTAAGCGAAGTTATCAATTAGGCGAACTTGGCCTCAGGCGAAGTTGTCGCTTTGAAGGCGAAGTTATCGCTTTGAAGGCGAAGTTGCCCAGTTCGCAGCGAAGTTGCCCAGTCCAGCGGCTGTTTGGTTTCTATCAAGCATTTTGGCGATTTTAACACCCTTGTTATGGTTCAACATCACCCACTACGTTCCCCAACCGTTTTCGGTCGTTTATACACTATAAAGCTTGGATCTTTAAACTTCAAAGATCAAGAATCATACCCTTTTTAAGCTTGTTTGGATCTCGTTTAACTTGTTTAATCACAACTAATCGCTCACCCTCTCTCGGATCTTGTTCGTTCCTTTCCTCGGCCGCCGGCGGTGTGTGTGGTGTGTGTGTGTTTTGGAGTGTTAGAGAATAAGATGGAATGAATGATAGTTTAGGGTTTAGGAAATATTTATATCCCTTAAAGCCCATGGACCTAAGGCCCATATTTCCTTTTGGTCCATATCTAATCCCATCTAATTATCCTACTAAGTCTTCATATTTTGCTATTATTATTATCGATCCACTAACTCATTTATTTCACCCGACAAAATAATATATTAAATATTACTTTAGAAATTTCGGGATGTTACATGGGCATTTCTCAGAGAAATAAGAACGAACGGATTTTGTAGAATTCCCAATGAATTTTTCAATTTCTTTCAGAAGCAAATGATTAATCACATTAAATTCCTTAGTGAGTGAGCGGATCACTGTACTATATAAGTAAAATATATCTTATATAAGAAGCTCATCTAATATATATAAAGAAGTGTCTCGACAAAAGGTCCATTTATATAGTTTGACCACTCTACTAGGTGTTATGCCTGATATGCCTGCTCTGATCGAGGTATTTAGGGACGATTATCTCGGTTTTAATGAGTCAAACTCGTATATGCAATGAATTTGCTTATTAGGTACCTTTACATTAAGATAGGAACTCTCAATTCTCTAGAAAATAGATCACATCATTTGGCGAGTGCGTAATGAAAAGCTTTTAATACTTTAAGTCACCTCAATTGTAAGGATTTATAAGGAGATCAAGATGCAAGAATTTTTATAGGTGAAGGATAGGTCTAATCTACCATATATAGAATGGTCTAATTGGTGTAATTTTAGTTTTCAAAATTTAATCTCACATTGAACGCCATGTAACGTCTATTAATTCTAGCTTCTTGCTATATCTTAATATAATATTTATATATTTTTTACAAAAAATAAGTAGACAAGAACATGCCCAAGCTTTGTCTTTCTCGGTTCTTGGTTGTTTTTGTATAAGATCACCTCATGCCCTATCTCCTTTACATCATGTCATCTCTTCTAAACAACGCCAAAGAATCGACTATCATGAATGCTCTTATGTTTTTCAGTATTAACCAGTCACACAATTAATTTGTTGGTTGAACATGAACACAAAAAATGGTCGATCTCATAACTAGTTCTCTCTCTCTCTATTGTGTGTGTGGCTCACAAAATTAGATATACGTATATGATATGAGGTGCACATATGTATCGTACAAGTTCCTCAATATAATATTGAAAATATGGATACGGAGCTTTCAATGTAAGTGTTTTAAGAGCATTTGTATTGGATACTCCTGTATCTATTCTTTCTATATAATATATAGAAAAAATAAAGAAAATAATTAAAACACCACTACATTGTATTCTCACTAATAGAGAATAATTTATTGAAAATTAAAGCGCATACTATATTTGAGACTCGTATTCAACCATCTGTATTTTGTTGTGAGTGTATAAAAAGAAAATAATAATAAAATAAATGTTTGCGAGTTATATTAAGATGGAGAGTTGGATGTTGGAGGTTTTTAAAAATTATATTAAGTTTGAAGAAAATTTGTTTTTATAATTAAATTATAGAAATGAAGATGAAAATGAAGGCTCCATTGCTCCAATGTGAATGCTCACTAACTTTATAATAAAAAGAAATTAAACAAAGTTGATTGGGTTAGTACTAGGTTTTTCGTATCGTTTTAGTTTTCATGTGTACACATATATAACAAAAAAAAAGTTTAATATCTATTGTTATGCTACGAGTGTACAAAAGAATATAAGTAAGATATTGGTTTTTCGGGGAAGGTCATGAGGATTTAAATGTCTTGACCGAGACAAAAGGAAAAGGCTCATAGACCTTAATGAGTAACGACATATATAAACTAATTTTTTTAAACGACGACTAGGAGGCATAATAGCTAACAATGAATCTAATATAGGGCTCAACAATAAACAAAACATTCAACATATGGCTAAATTAAAATTTATAAATTATGACAAAATTGAGTGCATCAAGAAATTTGAAAACATAAAAAATAAATAAAACATAACTTGGTGGTCAAAGGTGACTTCTTGGTGGACTTGATGATGGCTAATGGTGGTGACTTAGGTAGTCGATTACTCGGCTATACACTACTCGACTCTTCCCTGCTCGATGCTACTCTTATTATTTTTTATTTTTATTTTTATTTTTATTTTTATTCTGTTTCGTTTTATTTGAGCTCAATAACTAGATAAGATATAGTCGTATCGGTATCGTAAATATCAGGACTAGTCGGCGATGTATCGTAAGTCGGATGGTGATTGGTTTATTTTTAGGCGTTCGGCCAGAAATTTAGTAGTCAGACCTAGTTGGGCCTAATCGAACCTTAACTCCGGCCTTAATTTCAGTTAATTTCTAGCAATTTGCGATAGTTCCAACCAATTTATGATGACTCTAGCAGTTTCCGGTCAATTTTTGACAATTTCGTATACACATACATAAAAATGTGTATATATTTTTAGAAGTTACTTATAAAAATATGTGTATATGATGCATACAAAAATGTGTGTACATAAAATTTTAAATTATATATAAAAATTTCAGTATGATTAATCACAATTAGTCGTCAGTCCCTACCATTCGACTAAGGACTAACGATTTCTTCCACACCAATTATATGTGTTTGCCGGGGATGCGACTCGCCCACCCTTGAGGCGGGCCATTTTTTTCCTAAAGAGACAAATATAATACATACATACAATTTTATTTGTATATAAGAAGTCCAAATTCAAAACGTACGGGTTATCTAGACCACATAAAAGTAAGCATACATTGGCATTATAGTTTAGTGTAATACTATAATATATAATCACATGAAGACATACACACAGACATATTATATTTCATTGGATTATTAGCAAACTCAAAGCTACTTAACAAGAAATCTTGGAATTTTCCACTTAAAACATATCGAAATATGTAAAGTTTGTAATTTTGACTTTTGGACATGTGTGTGTGTGTGTTTTTAGAAAATGGATGAATCATGTACAATCTTGAAGCTTGTGTTCTTTAGAACTACTATTAGCTTGTTGAAAGCAAACTTAGAATTCTTGATTGTTGACTATGGTGGTCACTACTATCTTCCCAGCAGTATGACTTGTACTCTGTGGTACTACTGCTCATATTCATCTCCTCTTCTTCTTCTTCTTCTTTGGGAAGCATGTTGAGATTAAACCCGCGAGCCTCGGGAACTGGCTCATCGGGTTTGTTGATCACATTCGTGTTGTTTTCTTGATTAAAGTGTGATCTTTTGTGACCCCCTAAAGCTTGTCCTGATGTAAAAACCTTGAAGCAAATTGGACACGCGTGTGCTCTCAACACCACCGTCTTTTTCTTCTTTAAAGAACCAACATCAAGATTGAAACTTGATGATTCTTGATCATGATCTAACACGGCTTCGTGTTCAATTTTGTTTTCGCTTTGGATTTTTAAATCAAAATCTCTCTTGAGTACTTTTTGGTGACTTGCTTTATGTCCACAAAGTGCTTGATGAGAATGAAAACTTTTGTCACAAGTAACACACTCAAACTTTCTCTTGTTTGAGTTCTTCAATCCACCAAAACCCGAACCGATATCGTTGATTTTGATCAATCCCACCTCAGATCTCTCAAGAAAATCGAAACAACTTCGGTTTTCTCAAATTTGTTCATCTTACAACCCTTTTTAATAAAATCTTTACCCTCAACTTTTCTCAAATTAACCAAAACAGAGGATTTTGAGCATCTTGATCCCATATGATCTCTAGACAACATCATTAAAGACATAGCAACTTCTGCTTCTTGTTCCTGTTCGATTTCGGACACCAAACTTGATCTTGATCTTGATCTCTTCATAGGACCATTTTTGGCATCTGATTTCTTATTATCCAAATGGCTAATCCAAGAATCTTGATTCAAACTTGCAATCTTCTTGTTCTTGAGAGAGTGACATTTCATGTGTCCAAACAAAGCCTTCCAAGATTGAAACCCTTTGCCACATTCTTTACAAAGTTTATCAAGAACACCTTCACAACTTTTCTTTTTCACTTGATGATCATGATATTGATCAGTGGAGTTGATCACATGAGACCTCATGTGACCCCCTAATGATCTACCACAAGAGAAGCTCTTGTTGCAGAATCTACACACGTGTTTCATCGACTCCTCACCGATTTCTCCCATGGAATAATTCGAACAATTCAGATCAGATTCAAGAAACAGATCCAAGAATTCAAGATTGTAACTTGAGAGACACCAAGATCAAGAAACAAGATCTAAAGGTGAAATCTTGAGTAAAAATAAAGAATTTGAAGATAAAAACAAAAACCCATCTCAAATTTCATATCTTTTTTCATCAAGAACAAGATTTGAACATAAATACAAAAAACAAATCTCAAATTTCTTATCTTTATTCATCAAGATCAAGATTTGAAGGTGGGAATTGAGTAATATCAAGAACCCATCTCAAATTTCATATCTTTTGTCATAAAGAACAAGATTTGAAGGTGGGAATTGAGTAGAAGCTAATTAAGATGATGGGTCGGTTAATATTTTACCTTTATTGCTAATGATGGTGATGAACAAGCAAAGGGAAGGAGTGGGTTACACTCACACTTAACAATCTGTTCAATTCTCTCTCTAAGAGTATATGTATATATGTATGTATATGTATATATATATATATATATATATATATATATATATATATAAAGAGAGAGAGATGGAGGCTAAATTTGGAGAAAGATGGAGAAATTCATGCATGAAAGCAAGGATAAAAAGAAACTAAAAGCAAAGATGTCTGCACGTGTACTTGAGTATGGATTCTACACCAGCAGCAAACCAACGGATGAGATCTGTCCACGTGTTCAATCCTAGGTTCTTGAAGCAAAGATACTCTTCCACCTGATTCAACCCACATGTATCTCAACTATTCCTTGCATTGTAAGCACATACATAGTTGAAATGTTCCACTGGACCACTACTCTTTATAACAAAAAATGAATATTTGATGTAGCATGTAACTTGTAATTAGGTTTATTTAGTATTTGTGACAGTAAACTTTAATATAAATGTATTTAGAAATAATATTGTTAAATCTTTAAGTCGGTTATAAATAAAAAGTATGACTTTTAATTATTAGGTTCAAGATTTCTAACCTAACTATCTACTTTCATTACATACTGACTTTGGCATGCATTGCCATCATCAACTCCTCTTAAGTTTTTTTTATTATCTTATATTATTGATGATTTAAAACTGGTACATATTTTTATGTAAAAACTAGTAGCAAATTCTGTTACAAGAGTAGAACGCAAATGATGACGACAAACGACACATAGCAATTCATTTCTATATTAAGCCTGGTTACGACCATTAGTCATAAAATCCAATGATTTAGAGATGTGTGAAGGAAATATTAACTTTTACTAGTTAAGAGTTTTAAAATATTGAATCTTGAAGAAAAAAAAATCTAATGTGAAACTATTTTTTTTATGAAGTGGTTGAAAGCAAAGAATCTACAACTAGAAGCCTTCATAGTTGAAAGCAAGAAAGGTAAAAAGCTTTAGCAAATAGGGAAGCAGTTATATGGTTGGAGCCTCTTTTTTGTCATCTTGGTGCAATTTTCTAAAAGGATTCAACTGATTCTACTATGCTACCAACTGTCCTTTTTTTCCAAGGCCATAAAATAGAATAATAGAACATAATTTTGTTGGATTAGGTTAAATAAATTATCTTGTTTTTCACTACAATCTAAAGGTTGAAAACTTATCCCAATTTATTGAGATTTAAGGCAAGCAGCTTGTATACCACTCGAGATTGATTCGATAAAAACACAATGATTAGTTGAACATAAACGAGTTCGAGCCTCAGTAGGAGCTCATTAAATAAACAAGCTTAAGTCCAAAGTTTGTGTACTGAGTTGATAAGTATTCTTATATATAAAGTTATTATTATAAATATAGTTAACATGACATGCCCAAGTTGAGCTAGAGCTTAAAAGTTAATTAAATAGATCAGATAAATGAGTATACCTTACTCAACAATAGATACAAGCTACGTTATGTTATGTGTAGTGAAATTTCATGTTAGCCATTTTATTTTGTTACATTTATGAAACCATAGGCTCCTCAGCATCGCTAAAATGTGACATGTGGAAAGCAATGCATGCTTGCATAGTCGCATTCGAAAAACTAAGCTCAAATTTTAGTGGTGTAAGCTCGAGCCATGGATAAGCTTGTATGGTCAAATGAACTGACTCGCATTAGATCCTGAATCTAAGTAGCTAGTTTTATACCGCTATATGAAGAGACTCATATAGTCAAATGAGTTAAATTCATGACTCGCTATATGCTTTGAATTCGTTAGTGATTTTTTATGGGTCGCTTGTTTACATGTCCGTAAGACCAATTCATGTCGTCCTCATACATGCTTAAAAAGTTATAAAATTATACGTTTTTTTGTTCAAAATTGTTATAAAAAAGTTTTGGCGAAACTTTGGGGAAGTAGTTGTTTCATTTTCAGTTGTTAAGGAGTTGTCCAACGACCACCCCCCTAGTTGCATCTATTTTAGTTTACTTTGTCTTTGACCATTAACCACTAACGAGCAATATTGTTACTTTATGAGTTCTACATTATGCATAAATACTTGTACTATTGAGTTTGAAACACATGGATGTGTACCCATGTTAACGTAATATATTTGATTATATTTGGTTCGATTATTTTAACTACCGACAATTTAATGTAATATATTTGATATGACCCGTGACTCGCGAGACCCGTAAATGGGTCAAAACCACGCTAAATCAATGAGACTCATCATTTATAAATGAAGCATTCCGGTGGCTCCACAAAGAGTGAGGAGTGATCATAGCATGACACGTATGATTTTTAGGTAAACATTTATATATAGATTGATAAATTAGTGGATTATGTATTTTAAAATTCAAAAGTTATAACAAAATATTGATTTGTATATATCTATACTATTTAATAAATAAAATTTTTTAAATGTTACATGTCATCACTATATTCATTCTTATAAAATTTTTCCTCCTCTCTCTCATATTAAATACATTTCTCTTTTTAATATTTCATTTTCAATTTTTAATAATTCCATCACAGCTTAAAAGAAATAATACCAAACCATTGGGTCTCCCCCAATGGCCAGCCCAATGATGGATAGAACTCTTGCCTCTTGAGGTCACGAGTTCGAGTCCGGAGGTCGCCCGAGTTTTCTATTAGGGTGTATTTGCAGCAGAGGTAATCCCCCTTTGTGGTAGGTACAACTTCTGTCAAATGGCAGGTGGCCTGAAATTTTCTCGGTGAACGATGCCAAACTCGAATGCCAAGTGTAGGCCCGGTTAAGATAACATAGTCTTGGCTCGAGTGGGGTGTGCGAGCTCTACTCCAAATTGAAATTCGCCGTTAAAAAAAAGAAATAATACCATCATAAATATGTTAATTTGTTTAATATAAAATATATTACATTAGTTATTAATATTAGATTTTTATAAGTAACCAATACGAAACAGATGGGTTTCTTAACTGATTAAAGTATCAAACATTGTTCATGTCAAAACAGTTTAAGATTAAAATGAGTTTTGGTCCATGAGTTGGTTTAAAAAAGTAGTCATTTACACCTAAGTTTTGATATAGAAAATAACAAAGAAATAATTTATGATTTATGAATTTTCTAACAACTTTTTATTTTTAAATTACGTAATATGTAATTTTTTTTACCGTATAATATATCTTTATATATGTGATACCTTTTTTTTGTATGTCACATTATGTTATTATTTAAATAAAAAAAAATACTTATTCTAACCCGTGTGCTACACGGGTAACTAACCTAGTTTATAATATATATAAGGTATAGTTGATGACCGTCGTTCAAGTCAATCAAAAACCCAATTTAAACTGAATAGTTAGAGCAAGTATGGTATCGTATCACAAGGAGTATGTGGTCAATGTAATCCGTGTACAGATTTAATATTATGAAGTAACTAGTATTTAGTGCTGATCACACAAGCAATTGAAATGAATTTAGAGAACTAAGCAACAAGCAAGTAAACGAGTTTTCAGCAGTTAACAAAGCAAATCACACCCGGGAATTCAAGTAAGCAACTTACAGTTATCTCATGCATCCTATCAGATTAATTATAAACGATTAACTAAAGACTGATTAATCAGACAAAACCTTAGATATCAACAGTCACTTTACACACGGCACTGGTTATCAAACAGTCCTTGCCAGTGTGACTCAGTTAAGGGTAATTGTATGTTTTATTGTATTCAATCTAACCAAACAGTCGTATGATCAATTATCTAGCAACTGGTAACAGATCGTTTAGACTAACGTAAACCTAAACCGACCGAACACTCAGAAATACCAAACATCAATAATCATATATCAATCATCAATAATAGCACAATAATATTCTTAGTCACATGAGAAAAACTAAAAAGATTACAAACTATACATCCCGGGTGCGTTTCTAGGAGATTAGCCGAGCCTTGACATCATTGAATCTTCGATACGGATGATGCGTATCATGTATAGGGTCTTGACACAAGCTATGGTGGTGAAAATTGCCTTCTTGAACTGCTGGAATCGCCTCTTGGTCGTTAAAACGGAGTTAGGGTTATTGTGTATGAAGAATAACATATAAACCTAAAATTCCCGTCTGCACCCCCATCGCGATACGCGATGGGGTCTTCAATGGTCCATCGCCTATCGCGATGGACCAAAAAGTCAACATTCTTTTTAAACCCATAGCGATACGCTATGGGCCTTCAGCCAAGCCCATCGTATCGCGAAGGGACTTGTTACCAGCAAAAATCCCTATTGTTCCTCGTTTTGCGTGCTGGACATCCCGGGTCTTCATTCCGTGTCACAACAGGTCCATATTGAGTACTTTAACATCTGTGACCTGAAATCCAATAATACACGTATGAAGTATCGAAAGTTCTAGAATAAACGGTTAAAACTAAATAATAAACAAACTAAAATATGTACAAATTAACCGACCATCACATCCCCACACTTATCTTTTGCTTGCCCTCAAGCAAACTCTAAAGCGGACATCAACCTCCATCATAGGTATATAGATTATCGTCATTAATACTAGTAAGGTTTAAGGTCATACCCAGTTTCCCAGACTGACACTTTTTATAGATTGACATCCCACAAATAAAGTTAAGTGCTATACTAAAAACAATAGAGTCGTCCAGACGAGTGTACTTTGTTTTCGGTTAAGGCACACATGCTCATACCCCTCGTAATATAACATATCTCCTGTCTAATATATGAACTAGCAAAAGATGTGCCAGTATCACTCTGCTCTCAGTATCACTCATAAGCAAATATGCATCCATAAAACTGCTTTGACACAAATGCAAATCAAGAGGTCTTAAAAGGGTTGTAACGGGGCCAGGTGTAAGGGTATGGAAGGAAAATATTTAAATAGCTCAAACGATCCGATCCGGCTTATTACAAAATATCTAAATAAACGAAACTACTATACAAACTGACTGACTTATTATATAACCTCTAAAAAAACAAACTAACATACATACTGATTTCATTTTTTTTACATAAACGAACTTAAACGAACTACTGAATATACACAGACATATTTTTGGCTTTTACCTCAAACTTTTTTTTAAGCATAATAATGTGATGCTTAATACTGGAACAAATACAAATACAAAATCAAAAACAAATACAATTACAGATAAACCTAGTAAGTCGGATCGTCTAGTAACATAATGTCAGGGTTAAACAAATGGAAAATAAGTCCAAGAAAGGTTTTCTAAGGGACCCAACCCCCCGCCCCTCACATTAACCATCCTCATATGTATAATGTATGAGCCCCCAACCCCCCAGTACATACACTAGCGCTTATCTAGACGAGGCTTAATCTAAGTGCCTCTATCACTTTTGCATTTTGCCAACTACGATCCCGTAATCCATGAACATCAACGAAAGCACTCAAATGACATGTGTGTACTATATATTATATGTGTATTATATATATTTGGGTCAACTCACACACGTACCGGAGGAATAGGGTTAACGATATAAACATGTGTACCTGTCCCCAGGACTCGTTATTCCCGCCTAAACGACCCCATTTTCAACTTATCGTTATAAAAACATTTGTGAGTAAGACTAATGAGAAGCTGAAAAACCAACCATGCCCAGAAACCTATGACTTGACATTAATGGCAATAATTAACAGTTAACAACTTTGTTTTCTGAACACTCTTCGAGGTACTATCGGGCTAAAATTTTTCAAATTCCCCCCATCCCCACACTTGAAGTTTACATTGTCCTCAATGTAAGAATACTTAAACATTGTCATCAAAGTTAAAATAGATAAAGCGATTAATGACATTTGAGGGACGGGGTTGAAATTGACTTTTTGACTATTAAGCAATTTTAAAATTCGGGGCTCAAATATGGCGGTTCAACTAACACTTATACAATTACACTTTTAACATTTAAAGTAATAAAAACAAAATAAATTATGAAACTGAAATCACCTGACATCAACGGGACTGGAGAAGGACCAGTCGGCTCGTGAACTCTCATAAACACTCGTATACTCTCGTCTCATCCAATTACCAAACTGACAATCGAACTTGAAAAATCTCGAGATGTGTAGAAGCAAGTATAAGACATAGGTCTTTTAAGAGTTATGAAAATGATTTGTTAATTTTACTAAAACAATTACCGAGCCAAATTAAGTCGTTTCATAATAAATTCTGTTAAATTAGTTAAAAACATTAAAAGACCTAACTCACTTTCGTAGGAATCACGATTGCATTTAGCGTATGCAACAAGCCCTGTAAACCTCTCGGTAGCCCGGGAGGACGAGTGGGGTCTCGTGGGGGTTTATAGCGAACAACACCCACAAAGTTCTATTACAACAAACTATACAAATAAATCAAACACAGCAGCAATCAAAAGATAGATAAACATATACACCCAACCGGTTACCCGTACAGTATTCCCACAAATATAATATTAATATAATACAAACCATAAGAATAATAAAAACAAAATAAAGTAAAAAGGGTAACCCAAAAATCTACTATTGTGGCTGATCGTCAGCAATGTCCTCTGGCAGATCCACTGGCTGCTCCACTGTGATAATCAAGGACTGCGGGAGTGGTACCTGCGATGAGACAAATAACAAACGAAAATAGTCATCATGGCGGGACAGATCGTGCCGCGTCTCCAGCCTATGGGCTCAGGCCTCCTCCATTTTGGCCCAAACCTCCTGTCGATGGTCTCGAGCCTCCTCCATCTCGGCCCAAGCCTCGTCCAATATTTGCTGCTGCGTCTGATAGATCATCGCTAGTGTGACAGGCGGCTGCGGTGGTGGTGGCTGTGATGATGATGATGCCTCTCTCAGTGGATGCTTCTGCTGAGGGCGCTCCATGCGCGGGATCCGAATGTGCTGACGATGAGTCGGAATCCCCCGCTGCATGGCCTCATCAGCTGCAGTTGCCTCTGGTGTAGTACCTGTGGCCCCTGTCGGACCGGGATGAGCACCGGTGGATCGTCATAAGTACAGATCCCGATCCTCTGAGTACTGCTAACGCAAACGACTCTATAGCCGGGCCCGGAGTGAAGTACCTTACCGGATATCTAACAAATACGCCCAATATCTCTGCAATCCTGGTAATATACGACCCCAATGCTAACTGGGCCGATGCACCATGTATACTCTGGACTCGTGCGAAAGATGTTAGGAGCAGCATCACGATGTTGCCCTCCCTGCTAGTGATCATGGACAGGAGGCACAACAAATCTAGGCTGCTACACTTATCGCGGCCCGAATGACGGACAGCGATAGTGTAAGCAACGATGCAGTGTAAGTAACGGTGGACGGGGTCCCTAATAGCGGATGCCACCACCGAACTCGAGTGGGCCCCGTCCGCGATCTGCCCCCAAAACTGAGCCAAATCAGGCTCGGTGAGCCTAAACTGTCGGCCCTGCTGCTGATGCGTCGTATAACCGCGGAAGTTCTGTCAGAACGCGGGAGTTTGAACATACTCCCACGTGTAGAAGCTCGTCGCCACAGCGAAATCAGGGACCGACATCTCATACACGTGTCGTCCAAGTGAGAACGACACGGCATGTGGCTCGTCGAAATTGGGGGCGGTGTATTAGAATGTCGAGTAAAACTCGCGTGTGAGCTCGACATATGAAATCGAGTCACACTCGAAAACTGCCCGCCACTGATCTGACATCAATCCCTGGAGTCTGGTATCTGCCTCCAGAGTACCTAATAAATCCCAATTAAACGTCCTCATACGCAAAAGTTGCATACCTCTAATCCGCGTGTACCTGGCGTACTCCTCGGACGTAATCCCAAATCGGAGGACCTGATGCGGCGTGCAGCGTCCATCACCCATGAAATTCTCTCGCTCAACGCCCTCAATAATCGGCACCTCGTCACCATCATACCGTATGGTGCGGGGCCTAGTCCTCTGTCTCTTGCGCCGTGAAGACGCTGGTGCATCAGACATATCTGCAAAGTCAAAACATGCAATTTAGATTTGTCAACAGTCAATGTGGCGACGACCGTATAGCATTTCGGTCGCGGTCGTCCCACTTAATAAAATAATATAAAAATAATAAAATAAAATAAATAAATAACAACGAAAAAATCGGGGACACCTTTTGCGCTTTTCTTAAAAATAGATTATCCCGCCCGAATGGAGATTGAGTACAAGTGGGTAATCAATCTTTAATTCTAAACAATTAAATTCAAACTAGGCAAGTGTCCCCGCAACTCGATTAACATCTCACAAACAGACATGAATCGACTAGAAACAAACAGATGCAATTAAGAAACCGACACAACCAGACAAGACGGAACAACACAAACCAACTGACTCTAACCAACAAGACACCCAAACAATTTGTCTCAAAAAACGTGCAAACGCAACACTCAACACGCCGGTTAAAACAACCAAACATGATGTATCGGGTTTAAGCTGTAAGATATTCGTAAATCAAATTCAAAATAATTCTTTTAATTCCGAAACCTTCATTGTCATGAAATTAATAATAAAATAATGAATTTACAATTTGAACTTACCTGACACGTCACATTATTTACTCAAAACCGCCAATCAATGACTCATTATTCAACCACCCAACAAACTAACTCTTCAACTACCCAAAAATTAAGTATCCTAAATCTGAACTAAACAATCAAACCAACCCGAGAAAAGTTCATAATGTCCTAAATGACAAACCGACAATCCCGCAAGGTATCAACTTAATCAAATTCGGCAAAACCCAAAACTACCAACCCGACAATGCCCACCCGCAAAATATCGATAACCGAACCGAACATAGAAAGTGAACATTCCAATTTGACAATATAAAATTTAAGTGATAATAATTCCTCGATGTCGGAATGCAAACAAATTACTAATAACCGTAGTGGCAGTGGACATCGGTGACTGTGGTAATGGTGTCTACGGTGGACGATGGTGGTAACGGTGGTGGTTTGGTAATGGGATGGTGGCTGCGGTGGTTGATTGTGGTGGTGATTGTGATGGTGAGGACGGCGGAAGTGGTGTACAGTGGTGATTGTGAAGGTGAGGGGTGGGTGGTGAGGGTGGATAATGGTGGACGGTAGGATGGTCGGAAAAAGAAGAAGAGACGGGAAGAAGAAGACGGGAAGAAGGAAGGAAAAAGAAGAAGAAAGAAAGAAGAAGAAGAACAGGCGGTTATTATAAAAAAATTTCGGGTCAACCATGACCCATCGCGATACACGATGGGTCAAATGGGTGGCGATCGCGTATCGCCACCCAATTGAATCACAATTAGGGTTTGACCCCATCGGGATACGCGATGGGGTGTTAGTGACGTCATCGCGATACACGTTGACGTCACAGATGACGGATGCCTCTCCTCCATCGCGATACGCGATGGAGTTAATATCGAGCCCATCGATGGGCTCTGTTACAGAATCAAAATTTTTACTAAAACGCAGCTTTCGGCATCCCGACATCACCCCTGAACACGTTCCAATATTCAAAACACCTTTACATACCTGGAAAATCGTGTACTCTAACCAATGCTTACCGAACTTCTTTAATTTCTCACTTTTCAACGAACTTCCCCATACTTTGCATTTACTACACAAAACTCGAGATGACAATTAGTACAAGACTCGATAAATCAAAAACAAACTGGACATGCACTTACAAACCCCGGGTTGCCTCCCATAAGCGCTGAATTTAATGTCTACAGCTCGTCAATGGCTCAAACTCGGTTATCTTCATAAACCGGTTAAGTCACAACGAAATTCACCGATTCCTCATCCAGCTCGTGTATGTCCTTCATCTCCAAATATGGCTTTAGTCTATAACCATTTACCACTTGCCTCAAATGATCATCAAAGTCTTCAATCTCGTACTGACCATGATTCCCGACTCTTACAATCGAATATGGGTCTGTCCACTTACTTCTCAACTTACCCGGGAAGAGCTTCATTCTTGTGTTGTATAGCCATACTCTTTGACCAACCTCAAAATTCTTCAACCGGGTGTTAGCATCATGAACTTTCTTCATCTTCACCTTGTAAGCAGACGCGCAATCGTATGCCTCGTCTCTCAACTCCTCGATCTCGCACAAAACCAATTTTCTCGCCTTACCTGCATCATCATAATCCATATTAACCTGTTTAGTAGCCCAAAACGCTCTTAGTGCAATTTCAACCGGTAAATGACAATCCTTTCCATACACAAGTCTATAGGGAGTGGTTCTAATTGGCGTTTTATATGCGGTTCGGTAGGCCCATAGAGCATCGGTCATCTTAGTTGACCAATCCTTTCGGTCCACCCGAACGGTTTTCTGCAAAATTTGTTTAATTTGCCTATTAGAAACCTCCACGTTTCCACTCGTTTGTGGATGGTAAGGAGTTTCTATTCTATGATCAACACTATATCGTTTAAGTAATTTCCCGAATTTAAAATTCTTAAAATGAGATCCCCCCATCACTTATGATAGTTCGGGGGACTCCAAATCTCGAAAAAATATTACTTTGAACGAAATTTCAAACGACTGTATGATCATTTGTCCTAGTGGCTATTTCCTCGACCCATTTAGACACATAGTCAATGGCCACTAGGATATACAAACTACCGTGCGAATTAGGAAACGGGCCCATGAAATCAATCCCCCAAACATCAAAAATATCAACAAATAGGATCGTGTTCAAGGGCATCTCATCCCTCTTATAAATGCTCCCGAGTTGTTGACACTTTAAACAGTGTGTCGCAAACTCGTGAGCATCCTTAAACAAGGATGGCCAAAAGAAACCACTCGTTAAAACTTTTCGAGCGGTTTTCTGGCCACTGAAGTGACCACCACACGCAGACGAATGTGCGTGTTCCAACACCGATCTGATATCCTCCTCGGGTATGCATCGTTTGATCATCTGATCGGAACCAATCTTGAATTGGTCCGGATCATCCGAAATATACTGTTTGGCCTGTGAACTCAACTGTTTCTTCTTTGTTCTTGGCCAATGCTCTGGTAAATCACCAGAAACTTTAAAATTAACAATATGAGCAAACCAAGGATTTTGTGAGAGTGACAAGATATGCTCATCTGGTAAAGACTCGTTAATGGGCCCGTCCAAGTTTCCATCTTCCACAATAATCCAGGACAAGTGATCTGCAACAACATTTTCACTCCCTTTCTTGTCCTGAATCTCTAAATCAAATTCATATAACAACAAAACCCATCTGATAAGCCTCAGTTTTGCATCCTTTTTGTCCATGAGGTACCTGACAGCAAAATGGTCAGAATATATAATGACTTTACTACCCCAAATATAAGACCGGAATTTATCTAGAGCATATACTACCGCTAGTAACTCCTTCTCGATTGTGGTATAATTCAATTGAGCATCCGAGAGGGTTTTACTTGCATAGTATATAGCAACGGGTTTCTTGTCGACTCGTTGATCCAGAACAACCCCGACCGCATAATCACTTGCATCACACATTATTTCAAAAGGTAAACTCCAATCGGGTGATTGCAAGATCAGAGCTTCAACTAATTTCAATTTCAGAATATCAAAGGCCTTAGCACATTCATCATTAAAATAAAACGAGGCATCCTTAAGTAATAAATTACATAAAGGTTTGGTAATATCACTAAAACCCTTAATAAACCGTCTATAAAAACCGGCATGCCCCAGGAACAATCTAATGCCTTTGACATTGGTGGGATGAGGTAGAGTAGAAATGACTTGGACATTAGCCCGGTCTACCTCGATCCCATGACTCGACACAACGTGGCCCAATACAATTCCCTCTTAGACCATAAAATGGCTCTTTTCCCAACTAAGAACCAAGTTCGTTTCAACAAATCTTTTCAAAACTCTTTCGAGCTGATTTAAACATGACTCAAAAGATGTGAAAAAAATCAAAAAATCATCCATAAAGATTTCTAAAGACTCCCCCACCATATCGGAAAATATACTCATTATGCACCTTTGAAAGGTGGCAGAGGCGTTACATAATCCGAATGGCATTCGCCTAAAAGCGAATGTGCCATACGGGCATGTAAACGTAGTCTTCACCTGATCCTCAGAATGAATAGCTATCTGGTTATACCCAGAATACCCATATAAAAAACAATAAAATTTTTGACCAGATAGCTTTTCAACAATTTGATCGATAAACGGAAGCGAAAAATGATCTTTCAATGTTGCCGCGTTCAGTTTACAATAAACAATACAAATGCGCCACCCGGTTACTGACCGGGTGGCGACCTCGTTACCTGAGTCGTCCTTGACGACTTGGATGCCCGCTTTTTTAGGTACTGTCTGAGTCGGGCTCATACACATGCAGTCTGTGTTTGAACTCAGGTTAATCTTAACTAATCCAGATCTTAGATCTGTTAACACTATTAGCCTAAGTACGGATATAGTTCATAGTTACGTTTAATTGAAGGTTATATGATATATATCTATATTAGGTGTATGTATGTATGTTAGAGTGAAGCTTTTGAGAGAGATTTGACTGAGGTTTGATACGTTAATCTCAAAACTTAAATAATCCGTGAACAGTGTTCACATATAAATAGAAAATGGACCTAGTTCGTTAACATCCCCTAACGAACTAGAGTCCACTTCGTTACATACATTAAAACGAAATACTCTTAACGAATCATCCTCTGATTCATTAAACATCCTTAACCAATCAGGAGGGATAATAACTTAAGTCTTTGTTCGCTAAACATCCTTAGCGAGCTAGACATTACATTTAACGAACTAACTTAATACTTTAATAATTTATTACATAAATAAAACGATAATTATATTAACGATAAATACAAAGACTCAAGACTAAAAACTGTGCACTAACAGACACCCCCTCATCTTTAGCTCTTTGTCTTTACTTTACTTGAAACGCTTAGACTGCCAATCTCTGCAACTATGAATTCCATTTTCATAACAAACACGCACAACTCGTTGGAATTGCATAGCCAGATCATATTCATTGCGTTCAAACAGAATCTTGTTGTTGTGGAGCACGTCGTTGTCGGTCTCGGTTAAATTCACCAACCACATCGGTTCAATGATCTTTATCAGCTCAGTCTTCAACCCCGTACCAAGAACAATGACGGCCTCGCCAGTACGATTATCGTAGTATCAGCGGTTGAAGGATAAATGCATGTGTTGGTTCATTGTCTTCACTGGCACACGCTTCATCGTCTTCGGCGGCTTTAATTTAAGGACCAACTTCTTCCAACCCGTTTTTGGATCAATCTCATTGAGACGCTTGCGGCTAGGAATTTGTGGCTTAAAATACTTAAAACCATGATTCACCTCAAACACCAAGTGTTGGTGAAAACGTTTTGCATGGTATTCATCACCGTAATTAATAAACGAACGATACGCCAAAGTGCGCACATCCCATCTCGGTAATGAGAGAAGATCAGTCATCCTTTCGTAGTATTTGACGCCCTTCTCCCATTTCACAATGTATACCTTAAGTTCAGATTCAAACATCCAAGAAACAATATTACCTTGCACCTTTGACACGGCCTTAAATGAGGTCTTCTGATTGGCTTTGGCTCGTGCAATACCTTCTTCTTTCTGTTCTTGATCAACAATCCTGAATGCCTTGATGATCTTACTTGCTTTCTTGTGTCTGAACAACTCTGAATCTCCTCAAGAGATGGGTCGAGAAGCGAATCGTATTTCATGTCAAAGACATTTTTGCCTTTGGAATTCTTCTCAAGATGGTCTTCTGCTTCTTTAACCGATTCTTCATTTAATACTGGAGCACCCTGATCAACATTGGTGTGTTGAAACAGATCAGGGTAATCCTCAGCAGTCACATCCTCCATCTCAACCTCCTCGTCTTCATAAATACAATCCGTACTCATCTCAACAGTAGGATCATTTAGTATCTCATCATCATTAATTACCTCAACATCGGGCTCAGCCTCTAACACGGTCATCTCGTCTTCATTCAAATCAAGTAAGATAGCAATCTGCTCTCGTGTCAGCGACTTATCAACAAACTGCCCTTCTTCAATCTCCTCTCTATTCACCATACTCCTTATCATCCCCTTTCCATCCACAAAAATAATTGTATCGGCCTCGATCATCTCAATCGGTTTGGCAGCCGAATGATCATGATAAACAATGATCTGTTTGCCCGAATCATCAACAGAACTCGTACCCGCACCAGAAGCTGGGTCTTGAGTTTGTTTAGGCTTACCTCTAGCATCAGACTCATCAGGATCCTTTTCATCATTCTTGAGTTGTTTCAGCACATCATCTTTACATGTCAGCTGCAGAATAAGTTCTTCTTGTTCTTTAATTTTCACCCCCTGAGACTCAACAATCTCACGAAGGGCTTTTGTTTCCTTCTGACAAAAAGAAACATAACTGACCAGCTTTTTCTGGTTTTCCATCAAACGTTCTTGATTTACACGATCAGCAGACATTTGATTTTCATACAAATGAAGAAGATTCAAAAGCATGTCTGTCTGACGATTCGGTGGCATAGCATACAACGATGGATGAACTGGTTGGATTGGTCCTTGAGGCCTTGTAATTCTCATAAATGAGACATCACTAGGTGGAGGAGGCCCCATGGACGATGTTAGAGGAACAGTAGACAGTGTTGCAGAAGGCATTGGTATTTCAGCTAAAGCCGATTGTGGAATCATACCAAGCCTGTCATGAGGAACCATCGTCGTCGTCAAAGTCATCTCCGGAGTGCTAGTAGTAAGCGGCACTGCCGGGCTTTGAGGAGTTGCAGGACGAGACAGTTGAACACCAAAGGAAACTCCAGATCTAGCTGATACATGTCTCTTTGCCGAGCTTTCAGAAGTGCTTTACCCTTTCATTTACGTTCACATTGAGCTGCAATAGTAGCAGCCAACGCAGCTTCAACTGTAGCCTGTTGCTCTCTAAGAGCTGCATCACCATTACCACCATGGCCACCATCACCTCCGTCATCTCCATCATTACCATCATTCTTCCCACCTTCTCCTCCCTCACTCTCGGAATCCGAGTCATCATGGATCTAGCGATCCTCGGGAAGACATACATAATCAGGATTAGCAGGATGACCAATCAATCTCTTGAATCTGGGAGGACGAGATTGACAGTACAGTTTCATTCTTCTCATAGTGTCTGCTGTCATATTCACAAATTTAAACTTATCATTCTCATCATTATGATCAAGCACCAAATCCCTAATAGTATCATTGACAACCAGTTGAACAAAACGTGGATACATCAAGAAATTCACACGTCTTTTTTCAGGAATACAATTTTCTTTCATATGATCAAAGATCAATTCAGAAAAATTGTAACGCTTGTTCAGGATAAGTGCAACAAATGCTGATTGTAGTGATGGTCGGTTATTTTCTATATGCTTTAGTTCGTTTATTATTTAGTTTTAACTGTTTATTCTAGAACTATAGATGCTTCATACGTGTGCTATTGGATTTCAGGTCACAGGCGTTAAAGTACTCAATATGGACCTGTTGTGACACAGAATGAAGACCCGGGATGTCCAGCATGCAAAACGAGGAAAAGAATGAAGTTTGCTGTTCCAGAGTCCCATCGCGGTACGCGATGGGTTTGATGAAGTCTCCATCGCGTACTGCGATGGGTGATAAATTAATTATTGACTTTGGTCAATCGCGGTACGCGATGGGCCATAGAAAACCCCGTCGCGTACCGCGACGGGACTGCAGACGGGATTTTGAGTTTACAACTTGTTTTTCATCAACATGAAACCCTAACTTCGTTTTTGACGACCAAGAGGCGATTCCAGCAGTTCATATAGGCGATTTCCACCATCCTAGCTCGTGTGAAGATCATACATATGATCCATATCATCTATTTTGAAGATTCGATTATGTCTAGGCTCGGCTAATCGCCTAGAATCGCACCCGGGATGTAAGTTTGTAACTCTTACAGTTTTTTCTCTTGTTGTTAAGAATACTTATGTTTTGTTATTGATGATTGATATATGATTATTGATATTTAGTATTTCTGTGTGTTTGGTCGGTTTAGGTTTACGTTGGTCTGAACGATATGTTACCAGTTGCTAGATAATCAGTTATATAACTGTTTGGTTAGATTGAATACGATAAAACGTACAATTACCCTTAACTGAGTAACACTGGCAAGGACGTTGATAACCAGTGCCGTGTATAAAGTAATTGTTGACGTCTAAGGTTTTGTCTGGTTGACCAGTTTTCAGTTAATCGTTGATAATCAATCTGTTGGGTTGCATGAGATACTGTTTGGTTGCTTACTTGAATTCCCGGGTGTGATTTGCTTTGTTAACTGTTTACAACTCGCTTGTTCGTCTGTTTGCTTAGTTCTCTTAATTTAAATTATTGCTTGTGTGATCAGCACTAAAACTAGTACTTCATAATATTGAATCTGTTACACGAATAGCATTGACCACATACTCATTGTGGTACGATACCCTACTTGCTTTAACTATTTTGAATAATTAGGTTTTTGATTGACTCAAACGACGGTCATCAAAATTTCGCCGTTGCCGGGAAGTTAGTGCGCTTAGTGTTTTTCGTGTTATTTGATTTTTGTGTTTATTTTTAATTTTAATTTTAGTTTTAATTTTGTTTTCAAATTTTAGTTTAAATTTTATTTATCTGTATTTTACGTGGGTTGTGTTAGTTGTGCAGATTACAGGTTTATGCACACCCCATTCGGGCCGACAGTCTCCGTTAATTTACGAGCACAAAATCGAGAGGTTAGCTCGACAGAACCGAGTACAAAACAGAAATTCTGAGATAGAAGACCAAAACCAGAACCAGAACCAGAACCAAAACCAAAACCAGAACCAGAACAAGAACAACAACCAAAACCAAGATCCACTTCCACAAACCAACATGTTTCACCCAAACAACATACCCGACCCACCAAACTTCAATAACCAAAATAACCAAAACAACTCAGCTCGTGCCTCCAGAACCCGAAATCAAAACCGAAACCGAAACCTTAACCGAAACTTAAACCATAACTTTGACCAAGCCGGACCATCCGCTCCAAACAATAATCTCAACCGCTGAGTTCGGATAAATATTGACGATGTTCGATCGAGTGTTCCGACTGAAGATGAGGATGAGGGGGAAGATAATAATAGAAACGAAGGTTTTCGGGCAGCTGATGATGAGGTAGATCGATGGGTTAGAAGGAATCGGGCGGTTGAGCCCGGGAATGAGGTTGGTGAACCAGAGATTGAGGGTGACAATAATTATCAAGATGAGGTGGAAGAGCCGATAAATCGAAGACGGGCTGAACCCGTTTACAGAAACGGAAGGGATCGAGAAAGGGTGAATCCGGCGGAACGGCCCGAAAGAGTTCGTGGTATTCCAGTTAACTGGGGCGGTATGGGAAACCCCGGGGGGCAGAGGAGAAATTACATAGCCCCGGCTCATGGTGTTAACAGTCGATTCAGACCGGCTATCTCAGACGGAGCATCCCCGTTGGACCCACAGAAACTAGTGCAGGGACAACAAACTTTTAAGTCCAGGCCATCTTATATTAACATCGTTCCTCATTTCAACGGGTTAGCTTCGGAAGACCAGTATTCTCACTTGACCGATTTCTCGGCTATTTGCGGGTCTATTGGTGATGGTACATTCGATCAGAATGAAGTTCGGTTGCGATTATTCCAGTTTTCTCTAAAAGATAAAGCAAAACTTTGTTTTAATTCACTGCCGATGCACAATATCAGAAATTGGGCCGAGATGCAGCAGGTGTTTCTAAACGAGTTTTATTCGCAGTCGAAGACTACCGAGGCTCGTTCTGACATTCGTCACATTTCATAGTTACCTAGTGAGTTATTTCACGAAGCCTTTACTCGGTATAAAGACATGATCAGGAAATGCCCACATCACCAGATAGAACTGTGGGAACTGGTTAAATGCTTTGTTGATGGTTTTACATACGAGGACCGAAAGCATCTTAAGGCCTCGTGTAATGGTCTGTTGCTGAATCAGCCTGAGGAGGATGATTGGGATTTTTTGGAATTTATGTGTGAAGATTCCAAGGCAGAAGCAGCAGCGGAAAGACGAAGACGTGGTAATTCCTCCAGGTCAGTTAAGTCAGTCATGAGTGAATCTGAAAGAATTACTGAGTTGGAACACGAATTGGCTGAGTTGAAAAAGGGTAAGAAAAGAGAGTTCGGGAAAGTTGGCGTTAAATTCTCGGTTTGTGAAGATTTTGGTGAACTCGGGCATAAGGCAGAAAATTGCCCCGAGTATTATGATGATGAGGAGGATGACACCGAGGAAGTTAATTATACTTACGGGGATTCCAATGGTCAAGGGTTGAATTCAAACACCTATCACCCGGGCATGAGGAATCACCCGAACTTTCGTTACGGGAACGCGTCTACACAGTTGAACCCGAACTTTCAGGGATCGAGCCAGAACAGGTCGCAGGGTAATTACCGCCAGGGCGGTTATCAGCAGCAGCAAGGTTCGTCTGATCAGAATCGGGGGTATAACAGAGATGGTAACCGGGGTGGAAATTCATCGGGTAATCAGGACCAGCAGAGGGGGTCCTCGGTAAATGCGGATGAGTCGGTGCACTCAAATTTGGATGCATTGATGAAGTTTATGACAGATCATAAGGCTGAAACGAAGAAACAGTTTGAGTTACATGATAAGTCAGCAGGGGCAATGTCAAAGCAAATTGGTCAGCTCACAGCAGATATGGCAAAGTTACAAAAGAGTGCAGGTCAACTCCCGAGTGATACTACAGTCAACCCGAACCATTACTGCTCAAGCTCCAAGAAGGGAAATAATGTGCACATCAATGCTGTAAGTCTTTTACCTCATTTTGAAATTTCTAGTGTTGAAGTGGATTCACCACCACAGTTTGTTGAGAAGGTGGTGGAAGATATTAGTAATGAGAGTGATTATGTCGGTCAAAATGAATCAATTTTCCAAAATGAATCAGAACAAAAAACATATGAAATGTCTTTTTGTGAAAATTGCACATGTGAAAAATGTTTAAATGGTAAATTGACCAACATGAGAAATGAGGAGGTGGAGAATAATACCACCTCAAGTAAACTCCAAGACCCAGGAGTGCCGCTTTTATCAATTCAAATTGGGAAATTTAAAACTGATCGGGCACTTCTAGATCTTGGAGCATGTGTTAGTATCATGCCCGGTAGTTTATATGATTAGTATGAATTTGGCCCATTAGAAATGGTAAACACCACCGTGGTGTTGGCGGACCAAACTACAGAGTGAGAAGGTGGAAGAGAAATGTTTTGTGATTGATATGATAGATAAGAAGGGATTTGAGAAACTACAGAGTGAGAAGGTGGAAGAGAAAGGTAACCGACCAAGGAAGATGAAGGTAGACATCCACCCAACCAAAATGATCGAGAGTGGAGATTGAGGATGCTCGGGCCAGATCATGGCCTATCGAAAGACTGGCAACAAATGATTGAAGAAAAGCGTGCTTATAATGAGAAGGTCCCACGGGAGTGGGCCAGACGCCCACCTTGAATGCCATAAAAGTTTCAAAATGGTGGCAATTGTACATTTTGTATATTTTTAGTTTAAATTTTGAATTTTTTTTATATTACTAATTGTATTTCAAACGTACCATCATAGCAAAAGCTAAGTGTGGGGATACCGCACCACGAGAAAATTTGGGATTTTGATGCGTACGTTTAGCTACCCAGAGTGCTTTCATGTTCTTTTTGCTTTGGTTAATCCAGGTACGTGTATATTTTGTTGTAACCGAACTTTGTGGGTGTTGTTCACTATAAACCCTCACGAGACCCCACTCGTCCTCCCGGGCTTCCCCGGGGTTACAGGGCTTGTTGCAAACGCTAAATGCAATCGTGATTCCTACGAAAGTGAGTTAGGTCTTTTAACGTTTTTAACTAATTTAACAGAATTTATTATGAAACGAATTAATTTGGCTCGGTAATTGTTTTAATAAAATCAACAATTATTCATTTTCGAAACTCTTAAAAGACTTATGTCTTACACTTGTGAGAAGCTTGCTTCTACACATCTCGAGATTTTGCAGGTTCGATTGTCAGTTTGGTAATTGGATGAGATGAGAGTATACGAGTGTTACAAGAGTTCACGAGCCGACTGGTCCTTCTCCAGTCACGTTGATATCAGGTGATTTCAGTTTCATAATTTAATTTTGTTTCTATTATTTTAAACGTTAAAAGTGTAATTGTATAATTGTTAGTAGAACCGCCACACATGAGCCCCAAATTTTTAAAATTGCTTTAAAATAAATGTTTAAATGGTAAATTGACCAACATGAGAGATGAGGAGGTGGAGAATAATACCACCTCAAGTAAACTCCAAGACCCAGGAGTGCCGCTTTTATCAATTCAAATCGGGAAATTTAAAACTGATCGGGCACTTCTAGATCTTGGAGCATGTGTTTGTATCATGCCCGGTAGTTTATATGATCAGTATGAATTTGGCCCATTAGAAATGGTAAACACCACTGTGGTGTTGGTGGACCAAACTCATATACTTCCCCGGGGCATTGTGACTAATGTAATGGTTCAGGTGGAGGAATTTTTCTACCCAGTTGACTTTCTTGTACTTGACTATGCTAAACGTGAGAATAATACACAACCACAAGTCATATTGGGTAGGCCATTCCTCGCCACAGCACATGCGGTAATTGATTGTGCTATGGGGGTTTTGGGAATCAAGTGTGGAGACCGTGATAAACGGTTATTATTGTTTGAAAATTCTACTAACCCTCTTGTTGACAAGTGTGTATCCTTGGACAAGGATCGTAGAAAAGAGGAATGTTTTGTGATTGACATGATAGATAAGAAGGGATTTGAGAAACTACAGAGTGAGAAGGTGGAAGAGAAAGGTAACCGATCAAGGAAGAAGAAGGTTAGACATCCACCCAACCAAAATGATCGAGAGTGGAGATTGAGAATGTTCGGGCCTGATCATGGCCTATCGAAAGACTGGCAACAAATGATTGAAGAAAAGCGTGCTTATAATGAGAAGGTCCCACGGGAGTGGGCTAGACGCCCACCTTGAATGCCATAAAAGTTTCAAAATGGTGGTAATTGTACATTTTGTATATTTTTAGTTTAAATTTTGAATTTTATTTATATTACTAATTGTATTTCAAACGTACCATCATAGCAAAAGCTAAGTGTGGGGATACCGCACCACGAGAAAATTTGGATTTTGATGCGTACGTTTAGCTACCCAGAGTGCTTTCATGTTCTTTTTGCTTTGGTTAATCCAGGTACGTGTATATTTTGTTGTAACCGAACTTTGTGGGTGTTGATCACTATAAACCCTCAAGAGACCCCACTCGTCCTCTCGGGCTTCCCCGGGGTTTACAGGGCTTGTTGCAAACGCTAAATGCAATCGTGATTCCTACGAAAGTGAGTTAGGTCTTTTAACGTTTTCAACTAATTTAACAGAATTTATTATGAAACGAATTAATTTGGCTCGGTAATTGTTTTAATAAAATCAACAATTATGCATTTTCGAAACTCTTAATTGACCTATGTCTTACACTTGTGAGAAGCTTGCTTCTACACATCTCGAGATTTTGCAGGTTCGATTGTCAGTTTGGTAATTGGATGAGATGAGAGTATACGAGTGTTACGAGATTTTACGAGCCGACTGGTCCTTCTCCAGTCACGTTGATATCAGGTGATTTCAGTTTCATAATTTAATTTTGTTTCTATTATTTTAAACGTTAAAAGTGTAATTGTATAATTGTTAGTAGAACCGCCACACATGAGCCCCGAATTTTTAAAATTGCTTAATAATAAATGTTTAAATGGTAAATTGACCAACATGAGAGATGAGGAGGTAGAGAATAATACCACCTCAAGTAAACTCCAAGACCCAGGAGTGCCGCTTTTATCAATTCAAATCGGGAAATTTAAAACTGATCGGGCACTTCTAGATCTTGGAGCATGTGTTTGTATCATGCCCGGTAGTTTATATGATCAGTATGAATTTGGCCCATTAGAAATGGTAAACACCACCGTGGTGTTGGCGGACCAAACTCATACACATCCCCGGGGCATGGTGACTAATGTAATGGTTCAGGTGGAGGTATTTTTCTACCTAGTTGACTTTCTTGTACTTGACTATGCTAAACGTGGGAATAATACACAACCACAAGTCATATTGGGTAGGCCATTCCTCGCCACAGCACATGTGGTAATTGATTGTGCTAAGGGGGGTTTTGGGAATCAAGTGTGGAGACCGTGATAAACGGTTATTATTGTTTGAAAATTCTACTAACCCTCTTGTTGACAAGTGTGTATCCTTGGACAAGGATCGTAGAAAAGAGGAATGTTTTGTGATTGACAAGATAGATAAGAAGGGATTTGAGAAACTACAGAGTGAGAAGGTGGAAAAGAAAGGTAACCGACCAAGGAAGAAGAAGGTTAGACATCCACCAACCAAAATGACCGAGAGTGGAGATTGAGGATGTTCGGGCCTGATCATGGCCTATCGGAAGACTGGCAACAAATGATTGAAGAAAAGCGTGCTTATAATGAGAAGGTCGCACAGGAGTGGGCCAGACGCCCACCTTGAATGCCAAAAAGTTTCAAAAGGGTGGTAATTGTACATTTTGTATATTTTTAGTTTAAATTTTGAATTTTTTTTATATTACTAATTGTATTTCAAGCGTACCATCATAGAAAAATCTATGTGTTGGGATACCGCACCACGAGAAAATTTGGGATTTTGATGCGTACGTTTAGCTACCCAGAGTGCTTTCATGTTCTTTTTGCTTTGGTTAATCCAGGTACGTGTATATTTTGTTGTAACCGAACTTCGTGGGTGTTGTTCACTATAAACCCTCAAGAGACCCCACTCGTCCTCTCGGGCTTCCCCGGGGTTTACAGGGCTTGTTGCAAACGCTAAATGCAATCGTGATTCCTACAAAAGTGAGTTAGGTCTTTTAACGTTTTCAACTAATTTAACAGAATTTATTATGAAACGAATTAATTTGGCTCGGTAATTGTTTTAATAAAATCAACAATTATGCATTTTCGAAACTCTTAAAAGACCTATGTCTTACACTTGTGAGAAGCTTGCTTCTACACATCTCGAGATTTTGCAGGTTCGATTATCAGTTTGGTAATTGGATGAGATGAGAGTATACGAGTGTTACGAGAGTTCACGAGCCGACTGGTCCTTCTCCAATCACGTTGATATCAGGTGATTTCAGTTTCATAATTTAATTTTGTTTCTATTATTTTAAACGTTAAAAGTGTAATTGTATAATTGTTAGTAGAACCGCCACACATGAGCCCCGAATTTTTAAAATTGCTTAATAATAAATGTTTAAATGGTAAATTGACCAACATGAGAGATGAGGAGGTGGAGAATAATACCACCTCAAGTAAACTCCAAGACCCATGAGTGCCGCTTTTATCAATTCAAATCGGGAAATTTAAAACTGATCGGGCACTTCTAGATCTTGGAGCATGTGTTTGTATCATGCCCGGTAGTTTATATGATCAGTATGAATTTGGCCCATTAGAAATGGTAAACACCACTGTGGTGTTGGTGGACCAAACTCATACACTTCCCCGGGGCATGGTGACTAATGTAATGGTTCAGGTGGAGGAATTTTTCTACCCAGTTGACTTTCTTGTACTTGACTATGCTAAACGTGAGAATAATACACAACCACAAGTCATATTGGGTAGGCCATTCCTCGCCACAGCACATGCGGTAATTGATTGTGCTATGGGGGTTTTGGGAATCAAGTGTGGAGACCGTGATAAACGGTTATTATTGTTTGAAAATTCTACTAACCCTCTTGTTGACAAGTGTGTATCCTTGGACAAGGATCGTAGAAAAGTGGAATGTTTTGTGATTGACATGATAGATAAGAAGGGATTTGAGAAACTACAGAGTGAGAAGGTGGAAGAGAAAGGTAACCGACCAAGGAAGAAGAAGGTTAGACATCCACCCAACCAAAATGATCGAGAGTGGAGATTGAGGGTGTTCGGGCCAGATCATGGCCTATCGGAAGACTGGCAACAAATGATTGAAGAAAAACGTGCTTATAATGAGAAGGTCGCACGGGAGTGGGCCAGACGCCCACCTTGAATGCCATAAAAGTTTCAAAAGGGTGGTAATTGTACATTTTGTATATTTTTAGTTTAAATTTTGAATTTTTTTTATATTACTAATTGTATTTCAAGCGTACCATCATAGAAAAAGCTAAGTGTGGGGATACCGCACCACGAGAAAATTTGGGATTTTGATGCGTACGTTTAGCTACCCAGAGTGCTTTCATGTTCTTTTTGCTTTGGTTAATCCAGGTACGTGTATATTTTGTTGTAACCGAACTTCGTGGGTGTTGTTCTTTATAAACCCTCAAGAGACCCCACTCGTCCTCTCGGGCTTCCCCGGGGTTTACAGGGCTTGTTGCAAACGCTAAATGCAATCGTGATTCCTACAAAAGTGAGTTAGGTCTTTTAACGTTTTCAACTAATTTAACAGAATTTATTATGAAACGAATTAATTTGGCTCGGTAATTGTTTTAATAAAATCAACAATTATGCATTTTCGAAACTCTTAAAAGACCTATGTCTTACACTTGTGAGAAGCTTGCTTCTACACATCTCGAGATTTTGCAGGTTCGATTATCAGTTTGGTAATTGGATGAGATGAGAGTATACGAGTGTTACGAGAGTTCACGAGCCGACTGGTCCTTCTCCAGTCACGTTTATATCAGGTGATTTCAGTTTCATAATTTAATTTTGTTTCTATTATTTTAAACGTTAAAAGTGTAATTGTATAATTGTTAGTAGAACCGCCACACATGAGCCCCGAATTTTTAAAATTGCTTAATAATCAAAAAACTAAATTTCAACCCCATTCCTTAAATGTTTATTAATCATTATATCTATTTTAACATTGAGGACAATGTAAACCTCAAGTGTGGGGATGGGGGAAATTTGAAAAAATTTAGCCCGATAGTACCTCGAAGAGTGTTCAGAAACCAAAGTTGTTAATTGTTAATTATTGCTATTAATGCCAAGTCATAGGTTTCTGGTCATGGTTGGTTTCTCAGCGTCTCATTAGTCTTACTCACAAATGTTTTTATTACGAGAAGTTTAAAATGAGGTCGTTTAGGCGGGGATAACGAGTCATGGGGACAGGTACACATGTTTATGTCGTCGACCCTATTCCTCCGGTACGTGTGTGAGTTGACCCAAATATATATAATACACATATAATATATAGTACACACACGTCATTTGAGTGCTTTCACTGATGTTCATGGATTACGGGATCGTAGTTGGTAAAATGCAAAAGTGATAGAGGCAATTAGGTTAAGCCTCGTCTGGATGAGCGAGAGTGTGGGTACTGGGGGGTTGGGCCTCATACATTATACATATGAGCGTGGGTAATGTGAGGGGCGGGGGGTTGGGTTCCTTACAAAACATTTCTTGGACTTATTTTTTTCGTTTGTTTAACCCCGACATTATGTTACGAGACGATCCAGCTTACTAGGTTTATTTGTAATTGTAATTGTTTTTGTTTTTGTATTTGTTCCATTGTTAAGCATCACATTATTTTGCTTAAAAAAATTGAGAAAAAGACAAAAAGATGTCTTTTTATATTCAGTTATATATTCTGTAGTTCGTTGATGTTCGTTTATTAAAAAAAATGTGAAATCAGTATGTTGATAGTTTGTTTATTTAGATGTATATAATCAATCAGTTAGTGGTACATTAGTTTCGTTTTTATTTTTTAGATGTTTTGTAATAAGCCGGGTCGTTTCGTTTGAGCTACTTAAATATTTCCCTTCCATACCCTTACACCTGGCCCCGTTACAACCCTTTTAAAGGTCTCTTGATTTGCATTTGTGCCAAAGCAGCTTGATGAATTAATATATACTTATGAGTGATATTGAGAGCTGAGTGATACTGGCACATCTTTTGCTAGTCCATACTGGCACATCTTTTGCTAGTCCATATATTAACCGGAAACAAAGTACACCTGTCTGGGCGGCTCTATTGTTTTTATTATAACATTTAACCGTATTTGTGAGATGTCAATCTAAAAACAGTGTCAATCTGGGAAACTGGGTATGACCTTAAACCTTACTAGTATTAATGCCGATAATCTACATACCTATGATGGAGGTCGATGTTTGCTTTAGAGTTTTGCTTGAGGGCAAGAAAAAGATAAGTGTGGGGATGTGATGGTCGGTTATTTTGTATATTCTTTAGTTCGTTTATTATTTAGTTTTAGCTGTTTATTCTAGAACTATAGATGCTTCATACGTGTGTTATTGGATTTCAGGTCACAGGCGTTAAAGTACTCAATATGGACCTGTTGTGACACAGAATGAAGACCCGGGATGACCAACACGCAAAACGAGGAAAAGAATGAAGTTTGCTGTTCCAGAGTCCCATTGCGGTACGCGATGGGTTTGATGAAGTCCCCATCGCGTACCGCGATGGGTGATAAATTAATTATTGACTTTGGTCAATCGCGGTACGTGATGGGCCATAGAAGACCCCGTCGCGTACCGCGACGGGACTGCAGACGGGATTTTTTATTTATAACTTGTTTTTCATCAACATGAAACCCTAACTTCGTTTTTGACGACCAAGAGGCGATTCCAGCAGTTCATATAGGCGATTTCCACCATCCTAGCTCGTGTGAAGATCATACATATGATCCATATAATCTATATTGAAGATTCGATTATGTCTAGGCTCGGCTAATCGCCTAGAATCGCACCCGGGATGTATAGTTTGTAACTCTTTACAGTTTTTCTCTTGTGGTTAAGAATACTTATGTTTTGATTATTGTTGATTGATATATGATTATTGATGTTTAGTACTTCATAACACTGAATCTGTTACACGAATAGCATTGACCACATACTCCTTGTGATACGATACCCTACTTGCTCTAACTATTTAAAATAATTAGGTTTTTGATTGACTCAAACGACGGTCATCATGTAGTGCAATACGGCATTCGTCAAACCCAACCTTACGTCCACCAAGGCAATGAATAAGAACATGAAGTAAATACTTGTATTGGGGACACAAGTATGCCTTGTTATACATAGACGCAGTAAGACTGCTAGCATAAAACAAACCTCTGAACAGGCCCTTGATCAGTTCTTTACCATATTCACTCGGATCATCAATTGTGTCATCAAATTGTAACACTCGTCGAACTGGTTCAACTGAGACAAAAACTGGTTTGTTATTTACCACATCAGATATATGGTCCTCAACTTCTATATACCGAGCAGTGTTCCAGAATTGACGAAATATGCTGAATCTAATATCCAGATTAGCAGTAACAGCGTAATGGATACGAGATCGGCGTAGAAATGCCAGCATACCACCAAAGACACCCTCATCAGGAAAGTCTGTATCAATGAAAGCACACACATTGTGACGAGGATCATAAGGAAGTAAAGGAGCTTCCTCAACTGGTTGATCAGCATCTTGAACTTGTTGTGCATCCTGAATTTGTGGTGGTGCATCAACAGGAGGATCTTGTTCCATGTTATCAGCCATAATCCTGAATAAATAATATTGAATATTAATAATATGGAAGTTTAGAAATCACACAATTTTTATATACTTTAAGCATTTAGATGTAAACTATATATATAATTATGGTTTAATCCCGTGTATATAATCAATGTATCGACGTGTTTAGATCCTTGGAATATTGAATTAAATTACAATATTGAATTACATTATTTAAATAATTAATTTTGAAATGTCATTCGTTAAAAACACAGTCTGATTCGTTCGTGAATCAACTGATTCGCTATCAAGTAAATGGTTGACGAATTAGAACTAGCGAATTACTAAATTTAAATGACGAAGTCGAAACTAATGACGAATTAGAAACTAATTCGTTATAAGATAACCACTAATTCGGTATAAGTTAACGAATCCAGAGTTGATTCGTTATGTAAATTAATCGCTATTCCGGTTCGTGTAAAATGCTTAACGAATTGGACACGAATGAGTTCCAATTCGCTAATAATAACGAATGGTCAAGGTTTGATTTAATCTTTGACTCCTCTGGTCAAGGTCAAAATTAACCAAGAACATTGATAGTCAACAAGACGAACTCAGGATCGATTACCCCATTATTGTCAATGGGTAACCGAATCAATGATCATAGAGATATCGGAAACACAATACGACTCAAATGATATCGATTTGATGTGTTAAACCCATTAATAAGTTAAGTCATTAAGGATGTGAACAGAGCATAAACACCCGTAACAACAATCAAATAATAACCCGGCAATCAATAATCAAACTCTGAGTAAAGACCACCGAGGGACACGGAAATCCATTCTGATTACAATGATATCAAACTAAAGTACATTAACAGAGTATGAATCCGATTATGCAGGGTTTCATAAACCTTAAAACCCTGATATCAAAATCACATAATTAGCATATCAAAACTGTTTCATTTTTGACGAAAATCACAAAGAAGTGATCATCTATACCTTACGAACACAATGATATACTCAAAAGTACAAATTTCGAAGGTCGAAAAATTTTGGAGAAATTTGAACAGAGTAACTTTAGGTGTAAGGAAGATGATGGAATAGTGTAGGACGGTCCGTTTCACGCCGTCCTATATACACTGACAAACACGATTCTCGAGGCAACGAATCAGATCTAATTCGTTTGAAATTTTAAATAACGAATCAACCAATTCGTTAGTCAAATTGAACGCTCAAAGTAGCGAATGAGACTTGATTCGTGTCTTAATTCGTGTCTTGATTCGTGTCTTAATTCGTGTCTTGATTCGTGTCTTAATTTGTTAAATATGTATAACGAAATGGATGCATTTCGTTACAGAGTGCGGAAGCGAATTAAGGGAACGAATTAGAATGTAGTTCGCTAAAACAATACCCTAATTCGTTATCCATAATTAACAAATTAAAAGTTATTTAATTTTAACTTTAAATAAATTAAATAAATAAATCAATTAAATAAATAATAAAATTAAATTAATGATAAATTAAATGAATTATTGAGAACCTTTATCTTGATAATCGAATAAATTAAAAACGTTTCACGTTTTCGAAACATAACTTAAAATTTTTTTTTAATAAAATGTAAAACGAAATGAAAAAAATATTTTTTTTTGTATTTTGGAATATTTAAAGAATGTATTTACTTGAAAAGAATCCGAAATTAGAAATATAAAATCTTTTTGTGTTTTATATGATTTTCAAAAGCAGTACATATTTTTGTATTTTTGTTGAGTTTGAGCAGAGAATCATATTGACCAAATTGCCCTTTCATCACAGTTTTATTTTTTAGCGATATTATGACTGGTATTAAGTCGATCATTGGTATTGTTGTCCACTTAAATCTAATAACAAACTTTCAAGTGTTTTTGTGATATGATTAACGGTTCAATTAGAACACAGAATATCAGAAACTATCAGCCTCTAATCTCGGTTCAAGCTTAATTTGATTTTTGCCATATCACCCCAACTTAACTTAAACCATTATATTGTTGATCAAAATTTGATTTGTATAGAAGTTTAGGAGCAATGCATTGATTTTCTGTTACTATGAGTGAATATGCACGAGTCCATCTGTCGGCTTACATACATTGTATCCCCGGGGGTCCGTTTTTTAATGGTATTAAGACGCATGCAAGGGAGGAACCATGTATGACTAACAGCGGATTTTGATCAAGTCAGTAATTTAGAAATTTGTACGAAGTACAGCAGTGATCAAGTTTAATGACTTTGGGTTTGCTCTAAAAGCGAGTGAAATATTTATGCATATGAATACCCAGATGATTAAGCCGCATAAAGACTCACAGTGTCCAGAACTTCAAAGCTTGTTATTTGCTTTATTTTATTTTTTTGGTGATCAAACAATTATAAGGCTTGAGTATGACAGGTTATTACAGTTCTGCCATCATCACCGAGACTTTTGCTAGAGACTAACACCTCTTTTAATTTAGCATTTCTGTATGTGTATATCACTTACTTTACTCTACTTGTTTGTTTTAAGACCTACCAATGCACCAATGATTAAGCACACAGTCTTTTAAGCTTACTTCTTGCTGGACTTGGAGTCAAGATAGTCAATGTACTATCATTTTCTCTTTTTGCTTCAAAAACTCAAAATTTTTGAGGATCGTAAAACAAAAAAAAAATAAAGATAAATTTAATTGCCCCAGTTAACTTAAGTCTATAAATAAATGGCTAACATATCAATTCAACAAGTGAATAGTAGGACCAAGACATGCAAGCATGCTTCACAAACTTAAATAACTGACAAAATTTTCAGCGAGAAAATAATCTAATAACGGATAACGAACGCCCCAACTATTTTCCATTATCAGGTAAATGGCTATCCTGAAGATTTACAAGTAAATATCATGACCAAACATATAAAAATATATGTCCTTCAAAGGTATATAATTGACATAATTTTCAGCGAACGCATGCAAAAATCTTTTTGGTTTTTCTCTATACATACTTTAAAAAAAATACACACACAATCTTTTTGTCTTTTTCAATTTTCTTATAAACAAAATAACTTCACAATCTTTTTGAATTTTCGGATTTTTCTGTACAAACTGAAATCACAATCTTTTTGAATTTTCGGATTTTAAAATGTTTTTGGTTTTTCAAAATATTTTAAAGGAAAAACACTAAAGAAAAGAAATCACAATCTTTTTGGATATTCAAATTTTAAAATGTTATTGGTTTTTCAAAATATTTTAAAGGAAAAAACATTAAAGAAAAGAAATCACAATCTTTTTGATTTTCAAATTTTAAAATGTTTTTGGTTTTTCAAAATATTTTAAAGAAAAAACATTAAAGAAAAGAAATCACAATCTTTTTGATTTTTCTGAATTTTTCAAATATTTTTGGATTTTAGGAATTTTTAATATTTTTGGGTTTTAACTATACAAACCAAAAAACACAATATTTTTGTATTTTCTAGTTTTTCACCCCCTAAAATCAAAATAAATTTTAAAAGAAAATGACAGAAAATAAAGATAATTATCCTTGTTAAAGGATATCAGCGAGGGTCTTCAATCCATTTAAATAAAGCAAAAATTGAAAACGTGTTTTGTCAAAAGCTTTGGTAAATAGATCGGCTTTCTGAAAGTCAGTATGTACTTTCTCAAGGTCAATCAACTTCTTCTCAAAGCAAACCCGGATAAAATGATATCGAATTTCGATATGTTTTTTTTAATGTTGTATGGGATTCTTTGTGATAGAAATTGCAGCAGAATTATCAATCAAAATAGGAGTAGTAAGAAACTTCAAACCGTAGTCGCGAAGATATTGTTGTATCCACAAAACCTGGGAACAGCAACTCGAGGCTGCAACATACTCATCTTCAGCGGTTGAAGTGGAGACCGTTGTCTGCTTCTTACACTGCCAGGAAAAATGCCGGTTTCCCAAAAATTGACATCCTGCAGTCGTTGATTTGAAGTTGATCTTGCAACCTCCATAGTCCGAGTCTGAATAAGCAGTAAGGTCGAAAGTATCTCCTTGGGGTACCACAAACCGATGTCTGTATTTCCCCTCAGATACTGAAGTATTCTCTTAACCGCAGCTAGGTGAGTCACTCGGGGACTTGCTTGAAACCTAGCACACAGACAAACAGCAAACATAATATCAGGGCGAGAAGCCGTTAGATACATTAAAGAACCGATCATGGCACGATAGATGGTAGGATCAACGGTATCCTCCAATTCATCCGGTGATAAATTGTGACCCAAGGGGAGAGGAGTAGAAGGGATTTTTCCGGCAGATATCTTGAATCGGCTCAAAACATCGTTCACATACTTGGTCTGATGAATAAATATTCCGTTTGTAGACTAGTGAACTTGCAACCCTAGAAAGAAATTCATCTCTCCCATCGAGCTCATCTCGAACTTTGTTTGCATGGACTTCTCTAACTCCTTACACAACGTATCGTTTGTAGACCTAAAGATAATGTCGTCGACATAAATCTGAACTAGGAGAAGATCATCACCAACAGTCTTATGAAATAAAGTGCAGTCGACAGTCCCTCGCTTGAAGCCGTTATCAGTCAGATGGTCGGCGAGCGTGCCATACCAAGCTCTCGGGGCTTGATGTAGACCATACAGGGCCTTGTTTAATCGGTAAACTCGATCCGGATAATCAGGATCTTCAAAACCAGGAGGCTGTAAAACAAACACTTCCTCGTGTAGTTCACCATTGAGAAAGGCACTTTTAACATCCATTTGATAGACCTTGATATTCTTATAAGCAGCATACGCTAGGAAGATTCGAATCGACTCTAATCTTGCAACTGGAGCTTATACTTCTGTGCAATCAATACCCTCTTGCTGATGAAAACCTTGCACCACTAAACGTGCTTTGTTTCTGAAAATCACTCCTCGATCGTCTTTCTTACAATTAAATACCCACTTAGTCGGAATAGCTTTCTTGACTCTAGCAGGTTTGTCTATTAAATCCCAAACACCCAAGTGTGCAAATTGCTGTAATTCTTCTTGCATAGCTTCTACCCAAGAAGGACCTTGAAGAGCCATACGTGGCGTCGTTGGGTCAACTTGGGATAGAAAGCAAGTGAATTTAGAAACATTTACAATTCCAGAGGAATGTAAGTCAGCATATGCACATAATACATTATTCTCACTTGACGAAGCAACTTGATGACGTGTTTGGACTCCCACATCAAGTTCTCCAATGATGTTTTCCTGTGGATGAAAACCTTGAATCCGTAGAGTAGGATTATCAGGAACAACAACATTATCAAATAAGTTAGTGTAATGTTCACCAAGTTCAGGAGATTAAACATTATCAATGTCAAGTTCAATAACTTGATCTTCAGCTTGATCATTATCAGAAGAAGAAGATGAATTATCAACAGTAACTGGAGAAACAACATGTGGTTCTTCAGTTGGAGCATTAGGTCGAGCTTCAACATCATTAGAACTTGAAAATCTTGGAATGGCCAAATGATCTTCAAAATATGCTCGTACCAGATCCTCATCGATGTGTTCAGTTGAAGGAGTAAAAGAATTAAATAAGCCATCATAGTCAAACATCCAGTCGGGACCTTTCCCTTGAGGAGGAGTGGTGTACTTTTGACAGTCCACACGATACCATTCCTCAACACAACCATACGTGAAATTAAATACATGTTTCTTAGGAGAAGCATAACCCAAGAAATACCCTTCGATGGCTTTTTCATCAAATTTTCCCGCATCCTTCTTCAACATTGTACACGGACACCCAAATGGTTCCAGGTACTTTAAGTTAGGTTTACGATTATTCAACAGCTCATAACCTGTCTTCTTGAGTCTCTTAACAGTTAGAACTCGATTAAGCGTATAGCATGCTGTATTCACCGCCTCATTCCAGAATTGGACGGGAAGCTTAGAATCAGCAAGCATAGTTCTTGCAGCTTCAATCAAAGTTCGATTCTTTCGTTCAGCTACACCGTTTTGCTGTGGTACATATGGGGCATTGTATTCTCGATGAATTCCCTTTTGTATACAAAAGAAATCCAAAACAGTATTTTTGAATTCGGTACCATTATCACTTCGAATTCTCCTCACTTTCTGTTTGTATAGTGATTCGATCTTAGTGATTAAATTTTGAATAAGAACCGGTGTTTGATCTTCCGAACTCATAAATAAGACCCATGAGTATGTTGAATAATCATCAGTAACTACCACGCAGTACCAATCACCAGAAATACTCGCACGAATCACATGACCAAAAAGATCCATATGAATTCGTTCAAGAGGAGTATCAATGGAATTCAATAACTTAGAAGGATGAGACTTTTTCTTCTGCTTGCCCTTCTTGCATGCAATGTAGTTATCAGATAACTTAAAGTTCTTCAACGAGACACCCTCAACTAAGTCATTAGCCATTAAATAATTCATCTTTCGAACATGAATGTGACTCATTCTACGAATGCCATAGAATAGAGTCCTTCTCGGTTGCTTTGGAGACAAAACATGTTTCGATAGACGTTGATACTTTAGAACTCATATCTAAGATAAAAATATCATTTGATCGTGGTGATCGCATGACAACCATGTCCTCGGGAATCACGTATCCCGGTTTCAAGATAAGACACTCTTTATCAATAAATACTGTGGTGTACTTCTTATCACAAATTTGTGACACACTTAATAAATTATGATCCACCTTGTCACTGTAGTTAACTTTCTCAAAAGTAATATGACCATTTGAAACTTCACCCTCTTGTGTGATCATGCCTCCAGAATTCCCAGCAAACGCTACATAACCTCCTTGAATATTTCTTACATTGGTCAATAGTTGAGATTTCCAGTGATATGACGAGAACATCCGCTATCCATTATCCAGTTTTCACCAGACACAGTCTTGCATGTACCCTATACACAAAGTAAAAGTGATTAGTTCAAAAAGGCAGCCCGGGCCTCAGTCTTGGGCACCTTTTGAGTTTCTCTTTGATCATTAATTTGAACAGACTTCAACTGTTGTTCAGCAACTTGAGAATATGTTGCTAGCTTCCTAGACTTTCGTCTTAGATAAGCAGCTTGAACAATATTTGAATTCGTGTTCCTACATATGGGCTCAGTTGGAACGAATTTTGGTTTCACTTGACCATGAGTTTCATTCACATGAATTACCTTATGAGGATTCACGTTAGAAAGCATGATATGTGTATCATCCTCACACGACATTGGTCGTTTCAAGATCTCCTTTATCACAGGAATCGGTTTAGAATGATCCTTGACAAAAGGATGGAGATTTTGAGTTTTTTGTTGACCACAGTTTCTCACCACATGACCTTGTTGACCACACAAAAAGCAACTTCGCATGTCAACATGACCATGTTTAGATCTGGCAGAAACATATGCAACCGAAGGTTGATAACTTACATTTTCAGTGAATCGTTTGGCCAAATCATCAGAGGTGACAGACTTCTTTTTCCTATAAAAGTCAAGGTTAGAACAATTGGAAAAACTTTTCAATGTATCTGTTCCAGTTGATTTCACAAACTGAACCTTTTTAGCTTGTTTTAACAATTGTTTTGCTTTCATTAATGGGTCTGATGACTTTGATGTCTTGGCACAAACATATTGACGTTCCAAATCTTTCAATTTGTCAGTTTCATTGTAAAAGACACTCTCAATTAGTTCTGGTTTAATGATACTAATCGGGATATCTTTTTTAGTGAACATTGTATTCATTCCTTTTAACTTGAAAACTCTAGCAGATGATGGCTTAGAACTCGGAGGATTAATGAAACGCATCAAGTCCTCGTCAGAAATTTTTGGTTTCTCTGATTTCTTTGCCTTCAAAGGTTTAATTTTCACTTATTCTGCCTTTGTCACATGAGGCTTGTGTGAGCCATACACAGCTTCCTCAAATTCATGAGGCTCGCAAAGAATATGATTAGAACTAGGAATGTTCTTATTCTTGTGTATAACCTCTGGTTCAAACACATCCTCAATAATTACTTGTCAACATTCTCAACAAAGACTTTGTTGCTTTCAACGTGAGGTTTTGGAGGAGCAAATAGGGTTTTAACAGTTTCAGATTTAACAGGTTTAGGATTTTCTGAAATCACATGTTCTTTCACAATTACCTCTTCTTCCTTTTTAGCAAAAGGGTTAATTTTATAATCATTGTGAAATGGTGGAGGAATTTCAACAAAACCTATCCCTCTCTTAGAATCCTTTTGTTTTCAAGATACTTCAATAATTTCATTAAACAAGAACGAAGAGTTTCGAAATTTACCCAATCTGTTCTTCAATTCAAGAAACTCATTCTCAAGCTCGTTTATCTTTGAACGATGTTTCAAGATTTCTTGAAACTTTTGGTCATTAATTGTCATTTTCACAGATAACTCAGCTTTGAGATCATGGTTACTTGTCGACAATGCTTCAATCTTTTCTCGAGATCTCATTTGAGATTCAAGAGATTGTCGATAAGTATCCTTCAGAGACGCAATTTCTCTTACTAGATTATCATTATGATTCTTTAAAGATTCTAACTTAGATTTGTTAAATTCACATTCAGCATATGTTACCTTAACGGATGAAGTAAAAGAGATAGAATGACTAACCTCATTGATCTTTGCCATGCAAGTAAACACAGTTGGAGGCTTGTCACAAGAATCGTCATAATCAAATCCAGAATCGTTGTCAGAGGACAGCTCACTTCCACTTGCATCTTGAAATTCTTTTGTCAGCCCAAACATAGCCAAATTAGCTTGAGTTTCATTACACAATGTGACATCACGTAAATTTCGGGTAAAAAATGTCAAGTTTCAAAAGTCAAAGGACCAAATCCGTCAAAATTCTAAACCCAAGGGGTTAAATTGTAAAATTCTGATTTCCTGACCCATCGCGCTACGCGATGGATCAGAAGAGGGATCCATCGCGTACGCGATGGGGTGTCTGACACGTTGTGACACGTGGCACACGGTGGCATCATCTGCCACCACGTGTCACCACGTGGCAACACGTTCGCCACGTGTCGCCACATGGAGTGGCGCCTGCCACGTGTCACCACGTGGCAGGTCTACTCACTAATTCATCAAGCCTACGTCGCGGTACGCGACGGGCTTGCTAAGGGGCCTGTCGCGTACCGCGATGGGATCTAAAATCAGCCCTATAAATAGCGGCCACGAGATTTATTCCTAACACATCAAAATCTCACACAATTACTCTCTCTCTAACTTCTCTCACTACCTCGAAATACGTGCCATCAATTCACCTAGATAAATGTGCCCCGAAACCTCGATAAACTTGCCATTCCCCGACGATATTCCAAACAAGAAAGAAGTGCTGTCCCAACGTCCGAACAATCATCTCGGAGTACGTGCCAAGAAGGGTTGGTGTCTCGAAAAGTGTGCCAAGAGTAGAAAAGAGCAATTGGCGTCGAAGTGCTGCCCAAGTGACTAGGGTACTTCTAAGCCAACAAAGTTAGGCATGATGCTCGACTAAAATATATTAAAATATTTAAAGGCTTAATACCCAAGTCGAAGTTATTCTCGATAAACGAAGAAACATATAACAAAGAAAATAAAGAAAAGAAAAATGAAAACATATATGTGAGTATATATATGAATATGATTAATCTTTGTTATAAAATATATTATTTAAGAATAATGAGTATTCTTAAATAATAAAGAAAAGAATACGTTTCTTAAAGAAGAAGAAACGTCGGGTTTTAAGATTAAACTAAAGGTTTATAAATTACTATTAAAACTAAAGGTTTTAAAGTAAAAAGAGATTATGAACTAAAGGTTCATCGAGATAAATATAGACTAAAGGTCTTAAGCCGGATCGTGTATCCGACTAACAAAAGTTATACTCGTACAATAGGCGCGAGATAGCAAGAGAAGAACTCACGGACGGTGTTGGAAACCGATCCCTAACAAAAGGTGAATACGCCCCACTTTTATAAACTTGTTTTCAAACAAATCAAATGTGTTATGTGTAAAACTTTACATGAGGCTGCGTGTCTCTAAAATCATTCTAAATAAGAGTATGAGCCTAACCCTCAGGACGTAGTATACGTTTGTCTGGATCCTTACATATGTGGAATGCAGTGGGCACATCGCACCACGCATGGTCACGACCTCCAGCCACGATGGGCCGGACCTAAGTTACGTCCGAGTGAGACTGACCATGTGTATATTTATGGTACCTAAGTTATGTCGAAACGCTGCGGTGTTTTGCTGAGGTGACCTAGTGTAGAGACTCAAGTTTATAATGATTGTTTAACTTGATTATTCCTAAGCCAAGATGGGATGAGGCTTACGTGGTCTCGAGGGGTAATTAAGTAAAGAAAATATTTTCGCGTCAGCATATTCACCAGCATTCGTTGCTGACGTATTTTATAACATTTTGCAGGTAACCAAGATTAGAGCTTGAAAGACGAAGAGCTCAAGAATCCGATGGCTAGGATAACTTTGTGTAAATATTAAAATATGGTGGTTTTGTAAAACATATAAACAAGTAAAACTAAACGAGACTTTCGTCTCGTCTTTTGTAATGTAAATATTTTAACTTTAAATCCACATGTTTATTAAAGTCTTCCGCATTAACCCGCAACTCTGATTTATTTACAAATATGGTACCAACTATTGATCACACTCCTAGGCCTAAGATGGGGGTGTGACAGGTTGGTATCAGAGCCATCGATCTTAGCGAATTGGGTATCATAAAACAATACCCAAGCTTCGATCCAAGCATAGGGAAATATTTACTTGTTTATTTGAATAGGGATAAGATTGGCTGGTAACCCTTTCTTTCCCTCTCTACATTCTAAACCACTCATCAAAAGGATGTCTTATGAAGAACTAATAAAGTATTGTGATAATGAAGCAAGAAGAGCAAAGAGGTACTAGAAATTCCCCAAGGACATCATGAGTAAGGAATACTTTGAAGCATTTTTCAATTCCGATATGGATCATAATCAAAGCAAACCAAATCCCGCATCGAGAAAAGTTCAATCTACCATCTAGATAACACTCCGCACCAATTATACCAAGCATCAAGGCACTCAAGTTATTATCCATCCAACCCACCAATGTATCACTCATCAAAAGTGCCAACATATCAACCAATGGAGACTCCACTACATTACTCAGATCCAACATATGTGCCACCAAATCCACATCCGTCATATTATTTTCTTGCCAACAAGCAAGTAAAGGAGGAACCCAATTCTCCTTCATCCGATTGGATGCAATGCCACTCAGATCAACAGAGGTGGCATACCGGCACATCAACTATGGATACCGCCAATTCTCACATCAACAAAAAGGGGACCGTCTCACAAGCCCAAAATGAGGGTGACAATGCCATACGAGAAGATTCATGTGCCTGCAATAACTGAAGAAGAACTAGAAATAGAATCATAAGAGGATCCGGAGGAGGAACCGGAGGAGGAAACAGATCCTGAGGAAGAGGAATTTCCCGACAACCCAAATGAGGAGATGACATCGGTGGAAGAGCCATACTCTCAACAAACCCCAAGTTATGGCACTGTTGACCCATATATGCAATTCCTTCAAGAGCTCAAGGGTAAGGCATCATCAAGCTTCCCACTATACACAGGCGAGATCCCATCAGTTGAAGAACAAGCAAATGAGATACGTGAGCAAAATGAATCAGCCGATGCATTTTTCAACTATCCCTCGGATATGACAATGTCTCCGTATCCAAACCTGAAGAACCATTACGATATTGTGATGATGGGTTACCGTGACCCACCACCAAGATACGGGTATCCTACTGACATACCTCAGTCCCAGGAGGAGCATTTAGATCGAGCCGCACAGGAAACTGATGAGTTGAGGAAGAAGATTGATACTAATGGAAAGAGAAAGAAGAAAATGGGAGAGACAATTCTTCGCAAATTTAACAAACTGACGAGAGTTGTTAAGAAATTCATGAAAGACTAAGGAGATGATGGCAATGTCATATGAAGTTTATGTGTGTAAAATAGTTTATGTGTTATGTGTAAAATATGATGTAATAAGGATAAGAACTTATATATCGCATAAACGATATATAAAAATGTTGTAACATAATATACATATCATTTTATGATATGTATAAGTATGTGAAATAAATAAACTTGTATATTAAGAAAAGAAATATGTTAAATTTCAGATAAAAGAATAAAAGAAAAAGAATGTCCAGACAAAGTGATAACCGAGAGGTCTCCCGAAAGGAAGCCGAAAGACGACAAGAAAAAGGGAATGGTCCCGAAAATAATGAAGAGGAGCCGATTCCCGACAAATACATGAAACAAATTCAAAAATTAGTAAAAGACGCCGTAAGGGCCGAATCTGAGTTTAAATCTCAATCTAGACAAACAAAGCATTCGCAATTTGAAAATCGTTCCAGAAAGTCTGTCTCTAAACCCCGATCTAGACCCTCCCGTATGGATGAAAGCGTACATGAATCAAACGCCGATGGTGGGGTCCGTCAAGAGTTCAAGAAACTTAAATTTGGTGGATGTTCGTTCAAAGACTTTAAATGCTATGGACCGAAGGAGTTCCATGGTGACAAGGGAGCCATTGCAACTGTGAGGTGGCTCGAAGAGATGGAGACAATTGTAATTACAAGCAAGTGTTCGGACGAAGAAAAGATCCAATACTCCGCCCTGATGTTCAAAGGCGAAGTGCTAGAATGGTGGAACACACTAATCAAGAGTAGGGGAAGGGAGGTAATGTATGGTTTGACCTGGAACGAGTTTAAAGATTTGCTGATGTCGAAATTCTGTCCGATGCATGAAACGGACCAAATTCAAACCAAATTTTTGGCTCACAAGGTTGTTGGAATGAACCTTCGTGAGTACAACACGAAATTTCACGAATACTGTCGTTTAGTTCCCCAGCTGGTTACCCCTGAATCCAGTAAAGTGACACGTTACATTTGGGGACTGCCACGAGAGATTCGTGACATGGTGAGGTCACACTTACCACAAACCGCTGATTCCGCGATGGAGTTGGCAGGTTACTTGATAGGTGGAATGATCCGCAATAAAGAAGAAGATAAGAAAGTCGTAACAACACATGACTCAAGGAGGGGAGGAGATACCTGCTTCAAAAAGGAGTTGATCAACGAAGGTCTAGCTTCAACCCCAGCGTTCCTAAATGCAAAGTTTGTAAGAAACATCATAGGGGTAAATGCAACTTCACTCCCCGAGTCTGTGAATCGTGTAATCGACCCGTCCATGCTACGGCCGACTGTTGGAAGAAGAAGATGACCTGCTACAACTGCAAGGAGATGTGGCATCTTAGCTTTGAATACCCTAAGAATAAGCCCACGACTGGTGGTGCGGGTGGTAGCGGTCAAAAGAACAAGCCCAAGAAGGGCAATGCAAGAGTCTTCGTCTTAGACACCAAGAAAGCGGCCGACATGCCGGAAACCATCATCGGTACGTTCTTAGTTAACAATGCGTATGCTAGAGTTTTGTTTGATTCAGGAGCCAATTTAAGTTTTATAGATTATAACTTTTGTAGTCTATTAAATGAACCTTTAATCAAACTTAATAAAACTCTAAGCGTCGAGACCGCTAATGGCGAAATCGTTAAAATCTCCGAAGCTCTAGAAAACGGAAAAATCTTGTTAGCCGATTACGTTTTGCCTATTCAATTGTTACCTATGACTCTTGCTGGTTTTGATATTGTATTGGGAATGAATTGGTTATCCGATACCATGCTCATATCCTTTGCAATAGCAAGACTGTTGAACTTCGAGCCCCGGATAAACGAATTATTCGAATTGAAGGGGATAAAGACGCTGGCCAAGTTAGCCTAATCTCCATGATAAGGGCTAACAAATGTTTGAATCACGGATGCTTAGCATTCATGGCCTACGTCACCAAAGATTCTAAACCCAAAGAAATCAAAGACGTTCCCATTGTTTCTAACTTTGCCGATGTATTCCCCGATGAACTTCCTGGTATTCCTCCCAATCGTGAAATAGAGTTTAGGATCGATCTTATTCCCGGTACTACAAGGCTCTGTATCGCCTCTCGCCAACCGAGATGAAAGAACTGAAGAAGCAATTGGACGAACTTCTCGAGAAAGAATTTATAAGACCAAGTTCATCTCCATGGGGAGCGCCGATACTATTTGTTAAGAAGAATGATGGATCCATACGGATGTGCATTGACTACCGAGCTCTCAACAAAGTCACAATCAAGAATCGATATCCACTTCCACGAATCGATGATCTATTCGATCAACTTCAAGGTGCTAGCTTCTTTTCAAAAATCGATATTCGTTCCGGCTGTCACCAACTTAAGGTCCAATCCGAAGACATTCCAAAAACCGCGTTTCAGACAAGGTATGGCCATTATGAGTTCACCGTTAAACCATTCGGACTTACTAATACGCCAGCCGCATTCATGGACATGATGAACCGAATCTGTAAGCCTTACTTAGATAAATTTGTAATTGTTTTCATCGACGACATACTTATTTATTCTAAGTCCAAGGCTGATCATGAAGTCCATCTCCAAACCTTACTTGAAATTCTTAGAACCGAGAAATTGTACACCAAGTTCTCGAAATGCGAGTTTTGGTTGCACGAAGTGCAATTTCTTGGTCAGATTATTAACGTAAACGGTATTCAAGTGGATCCTGCTAAGATTGAAGTTGTCTCTAAGTGAGAGATCCCAATGTCGCCAACCGAGATTCAAAGTTTCTTGGGATTGACCGGCTACTACTGAAGATTCATCGAAAACTTTTCCCGAATCGATGTTGCTTAACATCCTTAACTCGCAAGAACATTAAATATGAATGGGGGATAAAGCAACAAGAGGCATTCGATATACTTAAACAAAAGCTTACCCAAGCTCCTATACTGGCCTTGCCAGAAGGTATTGAAGATTTCATTGTCTTTTGCGACGCGTCTCATTCCGGCTTGGGATGTGTATTGATGCAACAAAAGAAAGTAATCGCTTACGCCTCTCGTCAACTCAAAGTGCACGAAAAGAACTATATGACTCACGATCTAGAGTTAGGCGCCATAATCTTTGCACTTAAGATATGGAGGCACTATCTCTATGGAGTAAGATTTGTTGTGTCCACCGATCATAAAATCTTGAAACACATATTCGATCAAAAAGAACTTAACATGCGTCAACGACGCTGGATGGAAACTCTAAACGACTATGACTGTGAAATTGTCTATCACGAAGGTAAAGCCAACGTTGTGGCTGACGCCTTAACTCGTAAAGAGCACGAAAAGCCAAAAAGAGTCCGAGCGCTAAGGCTAGAACTTCAAATCGATCTTATTGACCAAATCAAATCCGCACAAACTCAAGCAATCAACGAAAACCAAATCTTCGATGAAAAACGTAATGGCACTATTGACTCGATAGTCAAAGGTGACGATGGTATTCTTAGAATGGGAAACCGGATTTGGGTACCAATCATTGGAAATTTATGTGAGAAGATTATGAATGAAGCACATAAATCCAAATATACGATGCATCCCAGAAGCGACAAAATGTATCAAAACCTCAAGTCGAATTACTGGTGGAATGGAATGAAAAGAGATGTCGCTTCGCATGTTGCGAAATGTCTTACTTGTTTGAAAGTCAAGGCTGAACACCAAAAGCCTTCAGGACTGCTTCAGCAACCCGAACTTCCCGTATGGAAGTGGGAATTAATCACTATGGATTTCATTACCAAACTCCCGAAAACGACACGACAACATAATGCTATATGGGTGATTGTGGACCGATTAACAAATTCTGCGCACTTTATACCCATAAATGAGTCGTACTAAATGGATAGATTAGCACGTATTTATGTAATCAACATCGTTGCTTTACATGGAGTACCGCTATCTATAATCTCTGATCGAGACAGTCCTCTCACGTCTCACTTTTGGAAAAGCTTCCAACAAGCACTCGGCACAAAGCTTAACCTTAGCACCGCCTATCACCCTCAAACCGATGGGCAAAGCGAAAGGACAATTCAAACGTTGGAAGATATGCTCCGCGCATGTGTGATAGACTTAGGTGGAAGTTGGGATGACCACTTACCCCTAATGGAATTCCCGTATAACAATAGTTATCACACGAGCATTCAAACCGCACCATTTGAGGCGTTATATAGTCGAAAGTGTAGGACGCCAGTGTGTTGGTCTGAAACCAGAGACAGTCAATTATCTGGACCCGAGATAGTCCAAGAAACCACCAAAAAAATTCTTCAAATCCGAGAACGACTTAAGACGGCACGTGATCGCCAAAAGAGTTACGCTGATGTCCGTCGAAAGCCGTTAGAGTTCAATGTTGGTGACAAAGTTCTTTTGAAGGTCTCGCCATGGAAAGGCGTAGTTCGATTCGGCAAGAAAGGGAAGTTAAGTCCTCGATTCGTCGGACCCTTCGAGGTACTCGAACGAATTGGCACTGTCGCATATCGTTTACGACTACCCGAGGAAATGCAAGGGATACACGATGTATTCCATATCTCAAATTTGCGAAAGTGTTTAGCCGATGAATCTCTTTCGATGCCGCTAAAAGATGTTGAAATTAACGAGAATTTAAGATTCGTAGAACGTCCAATTCAAATCGAAGATTCAAAATTAAAGAAACTTAAAAAACGAACTTTGAAAATCGTGAAAGTAAAATGGGATTCCCGAAGAGAACCCGAGTACACATGGGAACTCGAGTCCGAAATGAAAAAGAAGTACCCCGACTTATTCTCGTAGGCAATCTCGGAGACGAGATTTATTTCAAGGTGGGGAGGATGCAACATCACGTAAATTTCGGGTAAAAAAAGTCAAGTTTCAAAAGTCAAAGGACCAAATCCGTCAAAATTCTAAACCCAAGGGGTTAAATTGTAAATTCTGATTTCCTGACCCATCGCGCTACACGATGGATCAGAAGAGAGCTCCATCGCGTACTGCGATGGGGTGTCTGACACGTTGTGACACGTGTGCCACGTGGCACACGGTGGCATCGTCTGCCGCCACGTGGCAACACGTTCGCCACGTGGAGCGGCGCCTGCCACGTGTCACCACGTGGCAGGTCTACTCACTTATTCATCAAGCCTACATCGTGGTACGCGACGGGCTTGCCAAGGGACCTGTCGCGTACCGCGATGGGATCCAAAATCCGCCCTATAAATAGCGGCCACGGGATTCATTCCTAACACATCAAAATCTCACACAATTACTCTCTCTCTAACTTCTCTCACTACCTCGAAATACATGCCATCAATTCACCTCGATAAACGTGCCCTCGAAACCTCGATAAACGTGCCATTCCCCGACGATATTCCAAACAAGAAAGAAGTGCTGTCCCAACGTCCCGACAATCATCTCGGAGTACGTGCCAAGAAGGGTTGGTGTCTCGAAAAGCTTACTAGAGTAGAAAAGAGCAATTGGCGTCGAAGTGCTGCCCAAGTGACTAGGGTATTTCTAAGCCAAAAAAGGTAGGCATGATGCCCGACTAAAATATATTAAAATATTATAAAGACTTAATACCCAAGTTGAAGTTATTCTCGATAAACGAAGAAACATATAACAAAGAAAATAAAGAAAAGAAAAATGAAAACATATATGTGAGTATATATATGAATATGATTAATCTTTGTTATAAAATATATTATTTAAGAATAATGAGTATTCTTAAATAATAAAGAAAAGAATATGTTTCTTAAAGAAGAAGAAACGTCAAGTTTTAAGAATAAACTAAAGGTTTATAAATTACTATTAAATCTAAAGGTTTTAAAGTAAAAAGAGATTATGAACTAAAGGTTCATCGAGATAAATAAAGACTAAAGGTCTTAAGCCGGATCGTGTATCCGACTAACAAAAGTTATACTCGTACTATAGGTGCGAGATAGCAAGAGAAGAACTCACGGACGGTGTTGGAAACCGATCCCTTTAAAAAGGTGAATACGCCCCACTTTTATAGACTTGTTTTCAAACAAATCAAATGTGTTATGGGTAAAACTTTACATGAGGCTACGTGTCTCTAAAAACATTGTAAATAAGAGTATGAGCCTAACCCTAAGGCTGTAGTATACGCTTGTCTGAATCCTTACATATGTAGAATGCGGTGGGCACATCGCACCACGCCTGGTCACGACCTCCAGCCACAATGGGCTGGACCTAAGTTACGTCCGAGTGAGATTGACCATGTGTATATTTATGGTACCTAAGTTATGTCGAAACGCTGCGGTGTTTTGCTGAGGTGACCTAGTGTAGAGACTCAAGTTTATAATGATTGTTTAACTTGATTATTCCTAAGCCAAGATGGGCCGAGGCTTACGTGGTCTCGAGGGGTAATTAAGTAAAGAAAATATTTTCGCGTCGGCATATTCACCAGCATTCGTTGCTGACGTATTTTATAACATTTTGCAGGTAACCAAGATTAGAGCTTGAAAGACGAAGTGCTCAAGAATCCAATGGCTCGGATAACTTTGTGTAAATATTAAAATATGGTGGTTTTGTAAGACATATAAACAAGTAAAACTAAACGAGACTTTCGTCTCGTCTTTTGTAATGTAAATATTTTAACTTTAAATCCACATGTTTATTAAAGTCTTCCGCATTAACCCGCAACTCTGATTTATTTACAAATATGGTACCAACTATTGATCACACTCCTAGGCCTAAGATGGGGGTGTGACACACAACAGTCGTTGTGACCAATCATTTCCATCAGCTAACATTGCATGTGACCCAGGAGTAGATGGTTTCTTTTCAGCATCACTACCTCGTGGTGTAGAAGAATTTTGATGTTGACCACGAGGACCAGCATACTCATTTTTTGGTTTGTCACATTCCTTAGCAAATGCCCAAACTCTTGACAGTTATAACATTTCACTTTTAACCTGTCAAATCCCAATTTCTTATTCAATGTGGGAAGATCTTTATCAATCCTTTGCATGAATCTTTTAACCTTACGGACGATCATAGCCATGTTCCACTTTAAATCCATGATTTCCAAATCATCTGGATCAATCTGATCATAATCCTCATCAGTTAGATCACTTGTGGCTATCTTACTACTCACCAAGTTTTCATACGAAGAGAAGAAGGCTGTTAGAAAAGTGAAATTCTGTTCAGCTTTCTTCATATTGACACTAGGTGATGAAGCAAATGCATTAGTAGTAGTTGAACTTCCAGAACCACCAGATGATCCAGAATTACCAGCAGTGTAAAAACATGCTCTTGGATCATTAAAGATAGTTGAATCTTTTTCACTTACAGCTTCGGTAAGAAAAGCAGTTATCGGAGAAATAGTTGAACTTAGAGGCATACTTCCACCATAGAAAGCAAGATCTTGACTTTCCTTGGAAGATTTCTGACACTTAAGATCGTATTCTCTTGCTTCAATCTTTTGCAAGAATTCAATTACAGCCAAATCTTCATTCAAGAAATTGTTATTTTCTTTCGAAACCATTAAAATGTGGAATAAGAACTTGGAAGTACACTCTTAATTTGTCAATCTTATCCATCTCAGAAACTTCCAATTTCATCTTATCCAGCTCAGCAATTAAATGCTTAAACCTGGTAATCATCTCTTCAACTGTTTCACCCTTCAATAAATTAAAGTTTCGAAATTGAAACTTAAGCATCACCTTCTGATGTGTTGCAAAACAAATAGCATTTTATCCCGTTTTTTGTGTCGTTTTGTGCGTAAACCGTTAACGAATATAACTTGTTCTTGCATGAAATTAAATTTTTGTGTATATTATAGGTCCCATGTTGAAGAGAGCAAAAAAACAAGTTTAATGAAGAAAGAATCAGCTCAAAAGGGATTCGGATGAAGCCGGTATGCGCGTTTGAAGATAAACGAGTCAGAAAATGAAGAAACGAGCACCCAGGATCTGGCCGCGCTATGAGACCAGGTGAGGCATCCATGCCCATGATATGCGATGCCTCACATGTCCCAAAGGCTTCCAAGAATTTTCAGGAATCGGTTACCCCATTTATTTTGTCTTCTAGTGGGCCTTGTGGGCTTGTTTTAACCTATTTTATATTAGGAAAGAGGTATTTAAACACATATATAAAGGGTTTATACCCTATGAACGATTTTAAAAACATATTTTTCAGCCACCACACCTGCTCTAGAGGAGAAGCCAAGGAGGACAAGCTTACGGTTCTATATTTTATCCTTCGGTTGTCGGTTTTGACTATTTTAACGTTTGTGAGTTCGTTTTTGGTTTTTAATCATTCAAACCTTTGTAATCAGATTTATATGAACATGTTTATCATTTATTTATATTTTATCTATTGTTCATTGATTATGATTGGCTAAACTTCTTTGTTCTACCTAGGTTAGATGAATACTGTTAGGTTTTAATGAGTAATATGGATTTTTTGATCACATGACTTGAATTGTTAATGAAAGTTTGGTTTAATATTGAATTAGGTTGTGTTTAGTGGCTGTGATTTATTTATTTATACTCAATTACCTCTTGATTTGATTGATTGAATCAGTTTTAGTTGATTTTAGCTTGTTTAAACTCTTTACTTTGTGGTTAGAGATTGTTTGCGGGGTGTACAACCGTAGGGTTAAGTTGGGTATATTAATTAGATAAAATCAGCGGGTAGGCACCTTCTTAGAGACCGAGAGGTGATAGGAAGTAGGGTCGTCTCATAGCTTTTACTTGTTAGGATTAGGATCGCGCGAGAGCGGGTTCGGTTCTTGTCGGGTTTGGGTTTGTGAGCGATTAGTTGACCTAGTTTAAGTTAAACTGAATTGTTCCTCTATCCTTGGTTGCATAATATTCGTCTCCATTAGGTTAGTGTGTCGGTGAGACCGAGAGGAGAGTCGGCATTAGAGCACTTTAACAATTCGTCGCCGGGTTAGTTCTTAAAATCAACTAAGTGTAGGTTCGGGTTTGTTAGTGAGACCGAGAGGTGATCTATCTTTCTTGAGTGAACCTTAGTTGTGTCATCCTTAGGAACCGGTGTCGTGAGATTCTACAATACATTAGCTTATTATACCTTCAATAGGATTCTTGCCTAGGTAGACGTTTTTCCCATTGATAAATCTTATTTTCACAATTTCGTCTAGTTTTCTTAATTTAAGTCTTTTAAGTTAATTTAAGTTAGGTTGAATAGTTAATAATATAAAAATAATTTAAAAAAATATATTATTCTTAGGTGACTCTTATTTGGGGTTTAAGTATTACGTACGTTTTCACGTGTCCTTGTGTTCGACACTCGGACTTCCTTAGTGCTATACTATTAGTGATCGGTACACTTGCCGGTTTTGTGTTGTTTCTTTAGGATTTTCGTTTAATAAATTTAAAGCTTAGTTGTGAGAGCATCATTATACACACATCACCTTCTTACTCTCAGTTGTATTTCCCATACTTCGCATACGAAGATGTTGGAATAAGGAAGCACATCTCTTTATACTACCCACTTGGTGAAAGATATTTTCGGGTAAAGCCATAGTAAGAGTAGAATAAGCCTTTATCTCGATCTCTAATGTTTTCTTCTCTTCTTGTGAATATTGAGAAATAGCTTTAGGAGTAAAACCAATCATTGGTACAATATATACCTCATCTAGGCAATACGAGAAATCAGGATGAACAGAACCCAAATGAGCACGAAAACGAGGTTCCCATTTAGCAAAATCGCTAAATTTCATCAAACGTGGACATTTTGAATGTAATCTCAGTGTCTAGTTGTAACATTTGTTGCATCAACACGTTTTGAGAAGCTAGTGCATACATACCAGCCATTTTTGTAAAAGTTTCAAACTTTGAGGATTAAAATTTAAAATTTGTTAACGAACTGTAAACAGTGTAACGAACTGTGAACATTTATTAGCGAATCACAATTTAACGAAGTAAAATGTGATCAAGTAATGAATTGGAAATGGTTTTGACGAATCAGATGAGTAACGAATTAGATGGTCAACGAACAAGTCAACTAACGAATTGACTAAGCAAATCACGAAGTGAAAGCTTAGCGAATTAGAAAGTTTCCTGTAACGAATCACTAAGAGATACTTAGTGAATTAGATAACGAACAAGCTACAGTTGATCAACGAATCAACTTATAGCGAATCAGGTTGTTACAACCGTTTGTAACAAACTCTGACACAGAATGACACGTGGCAACGGTTGTTATAACACAATTTCCAAGATAAACATGTGTCACACGAATCAGTTGGACACGAATCGGATTGAGTAGTGAATTGGTTAACGAATCAACCAAAAACTCATAACGAATTGGTAAAATTTGATAAAGAATCTCAGTGAATGTGTTAACGACTTAAGTAGAACACTTAACGAATCAACAATGTATTCAAATCTTCAAAGAAGATTTCCAGATTTCTGGAAATGAAGAACACAAAACCTAGAAATCAAACTTGTAATACTAACTCAATTCACAACCAAATCACACAAATAGCCTATCAAATTACTCGGAATCACCATGCGAATTCAATTCAACCATATTCGTAGCTCAATTAACCATTAATCAAAACCGATTTGACCAAAAACTTTCCCCTGTTTTGGCCAAAAACAGATCCAAACCTCAATCCACATAGACACAACCCAATTTCCAATTCCAAATCACAATAACTTCCCAATACCTTAACAATCTCATATCCAATCCAATTTAGACATAATCAATCCAAATAAAGCTCAAATTGAATCAAATTCAAACCGTAATCAAACTTATACCAGAATCAACAATTATAAACTTAATAATATCAATAAACAGTCAATTCAAGCGTAAACAAGAGCACCGAAATCTCTGATACCACTTGTTTGAACTCAGGTTAATCTTAACTAATCCAGATCTCAGATCTGTTAACACTATTAGCCTAAGTACGGATCTAGTTCATAGTTGCGTTTAATTGAAGGTTAATCTCTGATAAGAGCACCGAAATCTCTGATACCACTTGTTTGAACTCAGGTTAATCTTAACTAATCCAGATCTCAGATCTGTTAACACTATTAGCCTAAGTACGGATCTAGTTCATAGTTACGTTTAATTGAAGGTTATATGATATATATCTATAATAGGTGTATGTATGTATGTATATATGATAATATTAGAGTGAAGATTTGAGAGAGATTTGACAGAGGTTTGATACGTTAATCTCAAAACTTAAATAATCTGTGAACAGTGTTCACATATATATAGAAGATGGACCTAGTTCGTTAACATCCCCTAACGAACTAGAGTCCACTTCGTTACATACATTAAAACGAAATACTCTTAACGAATCACCCTCTGATTCGTTAAACATCCTTAACGAATCAGGAGGGATAATAACTTAAGTCTTAGTTCGCTAAACATCCTTAGCGAACTAGACATTACATTTAAAGAACTAACTTAATACTTTAATAATTTATTACATAAATAAAACGACAATTACATTAACGATAAATACAAAGACTCGAGACGCAAAACTGTGCACTAACAGTCTGATATGGCAAAGATAATGCCAGCATCCAACCACTTCAGCACTTCCTTCTTCACCACTTCCCTCATGTTCGGATTCAACCTCCGCTAAGCATTATGTGCGGGTTTGACAGCCGGGTCTGTTAAAATTTTTTGCATCACAATTGATGATCCCCTTCAAATCCGCTATCGTCCACCCGCTTGCTTCCTTATGCTCAACCAGCACCGCCATCAAATCATTTTCCTGTTCAATAGATAAGTTAGAAGCTATAATAACATGCAATGTATTATTCTTACCAATAAAAGCATATTTTAAATGCTTTGGGAGCTCTTTCAACTCGACTTTCGATTCTTCCAGCATTGACGGTTTCAACCCGGTATCGATCTTCTCGGGAAGTGGTTCCACCTGAACTGACCATGGTGGACGGTCTCCTCGCACAGCTACGATATCCATTTGTTTCTCCTCCTCTTCCAGCAACCTTATTGTTTCCACCTGTAACCTGTCAGACAAAAAACACATCTCCGTTGTGCCATCCGTGCTGATGACAGAGTCGTAAAGCGGGATGCACTCGTCAATGACATCAGCCACGAAGCACTCGTCGTCAACCGGAGAATTATCTCCGTGTGTGAAAACATTAATCCTCAGCTTACAGTTACCAAATGCCATGTCAACTGTATCATTTCTACAATTAATGTTGGCATTTGCGGTAGCTAAAAATGGTCTACCGAGGATAACCGTAGGCTGTTTGGTCCTTTCACCCGAAACATAATCGAGGAACAAAAAGTCAATTGGAAAATAAAAGTCTTCCACCTTGACGATAATGTCAGTCAATATTCCTCGGGGAAGTTTCGGTGTCTGGTCAGCCAAGACAACCGTGGTGGCAGCCGCACGAAGCGGGCCAAAGTCATACTGATCGTATAAACTTCCCGGGAGAATACTGATGCTAGCTCCAAGATCTAGGAGCGCCCGAGTCATTTTAAAATCACCCACTTGAATGGGTATAATGGGCATTCTCGGATCTTGTAGCTTCGGTGGAAGCGAACCCGAAAGAATTGCACTCACGTTATCGGTAAAATCAATTTGTTTAGGAATCTTATGACTCCTTTTCTGTGTGCACAACTCTTTCAAGTACTTAGCATACGCGGGAATTTGTTTTATGACATCTAAAAGAGGAATGTTAATTTTAACTTGCTTAAACGTTTCCAACATTTCTTCTTGTTGCGGGCCTCGTTTTGATGCCATCTTCGCCTTCGATGGAACCAACAAAGCATCGGGATAGGGAACGGTTTTCACCTTCTCCTTGTCCTAAGAGTTGTTGGTGTCATCCTTCGGAACCGATTTATTAATTTTAGTTTCATTGTTATTAGATTCAGTTAAATTTATCGGTTCCGGCTCGTCATCACTGACGAAATTTTCATCAATATCTTCCACCACCCCCTCAACCAATGGTGGTGGAACCCCAACTTTATTATCATACTTTTTACCACTAAGTAAAATACTTACCTGATTGACGTGCTTTTTCGAACTGGAACTGTAGTGGTTCGGTTTTACTGTGGTGTCGCTCGGGAGTTGGATCGTGTTCTTCTGTAACTTTGCCACATCTGAAGCGAGCTGACCGATCTGCTTCATCATTGCCTCTGACGACTTATCCCGTAACTCGAACTGTTGCTTCGTCTCAGTTTTATGATCAGTCATGACTTTCAACAACGCATCCAACTTTGAGTGCACCGACTCATCTGAATTCCCGAAGACCCTTTCTGTTGATCCTGGTTACCCAAAGAATTACCACCCCGGTTACTGTCTCTGTTATATCCCCGATTCTGGTTATACGAACCCTGCTGCTGCAGATAACCGCCCTGGCTGTAATTACCTTGCGACATGTTCTGGCTCGTTCCCTGAAAGTTCGGGTTCAACTGAGAAGACGCATTCCCGTAGCGAAAGTTCGGGTGATTCCTCAGTCCCGGGTGATATGTGTTTGAATTGAACCCTAGGCCTTTGGAATCCCCGTAAGCATAGTTAACCTCCTCGGTATCATCCTCCTCATCATCGTAAAACTCGGGGCAATTTTCTCCTCTATGCCCGAGCTCACCACAGTCATCACAAATCGGAAATTTAACACCAACTTTCCCGCCTTCTTTCTTTTTCCCCTTTCTATACCCAACCAGTTCACGCTCTAACTCAACAATTATTTCAGACTCACTCGTGACTGACTTAACTGACCTGGAAGAATTACCACGTCTTCATCTTTCAGCTGCTGCTTCTGCCTTGGAATCTTCACACATAAACTCCAAAAAATCCCAATCATCCTCCTCAAGCTGATTCAGCAACTGACCGGTACATGAGGCCTTAAGATGCTTTCGGCCCTCGTATGTCAAACCATCAACAAAACACTTTACCAGTTCCCAAAGATCGATTTGATGATGTGGGCATTTTCTGATCATATCTTTATACCTTGTAAAGGCTTCGTGAAATAATTCACCCGATAACTGTGAAAAGTTTCGGATCTCCATTCGGGCTTCACTTGTCTTTGATTGCAAATAATACTCGTTTAAAACAACTACTGCATCTCGGCCCAGTTCCCGACACTATGCATCGATAGCGAGTTAAACCAGTTCTTTGCCTTGTCTTTTAATGAAAACTGGAACAACCGCAACCGAACCTCATCTTGATCATAAGCACCATCCCCAATCGACCCGCAGATTGCTGAAAAGTCAGTCAAATGAGAATACAGGTCTTCAGAAGCCATCCCGTGAAAATGAGGTACGATGTTGATGTATGACGGCCGGGACTTAAAAGTCGGTTGTCCCGGCACTCGTTCCTGTGGGACCAACGGAGATGCTCCATCCGAAATAGCCAGTCTGAACCGACTGTTAACACCCTGAACCGGGGCCATATAATTCCTCCTAAGCCCCCCCCCCCTCGGGGTTTCCCAAACTGCCCCGGTTAACCTGAATACCCCGAACTCTTTCAGTCCGTTTCGCTCGATTCACCCTATCTCGATCCCTACCATTTCTATTAACTACTTCAGCCCGTCTTCGATTAACTGGCTCTTCTACCTCTTCATCCCCATTTTCATCACCCACTTCTTCCGGCTCCATAACCTCGTTCTTGGGCTCAACCGCTCGATTTCTCCTAACCCACCGATCTACCTCTTCCTCAACTTCAAAACCCTCGTTCCCATCATTATTATTTTTCCCCTCTTCTTCATCTTCTGTCAGAATACTCGGTTGAACATTATCAATATTTATCCGAACTCTGCGATTGGGGTTATTATTTGGAGCTGATGGTACGGCTTGGTCAAAGTTTAAGTTTAGGTTTCGATTTAGGTTGCGGTTTTGATGTCGGGTTCTAGAAGCACGAGCTGAGTTATTTTGGGCGTTTTGGTTATTTTGTTCGTTTTGGTTATTGAAATTTGGTGGGTGAGGTATGTTATCGGGGTGAAACATATTGTTTTGTGGGAGTGGCTCGTGATTTTGGTTCTGGTTCTGGTTCTGATTTTTGTTTTGGTTCTGGTTCTGGTTCTGGTCTTCCATATCTAAATTTCTGTTTTGAACTCGGTTCTGTCGAGCTAACCTCTCGATTTTGGGCTCGTAAATTAACGGAGACTGTCGGCCCGAATGGCGGGTGCGCATAAACCTGTTATCTGCACAACTAACACAACCCGTGTAAAATAAGAAAAATAAAATTTAAATTAAAAATTGAAAACAAAAATTAAGACAAAATTAATATTAAAATTAAAATCAAATAACACTAAAAACACTAAGCGCACTAACTCCCCGGCAACGGCGCCATTTTGATGAATGTCGTTCAAGTCAATCAAAAACCCAATTTAAACTAAATAGTTAGAGCAAGTAGGGTATCGTATCACAAGAAGTATGTGGTCAACGTAATCCGTGTACAGATTTAATATTATGAAGTAACAAGTATTTAGTGCTGATCACACAAGCAATTGAAATGAATTTAGAGAACTAAGCAACAAGCAAGTAAACGAGTTTTAAGCAGTTAACAAAGCAAATCACACCCGGGAATTCAAGTAAGCAACCTAAAATAATCTCATGCAACCTATCAGATTAATTATAAACGATTAACTAAAGACTGATTAATCAGACAAAACCTTAGACGTCAACAATCATTTTACACACGGCACTGGTTATCAAACAGTCCTTGCCAGTGTGACTCAGTTAAGGGTAATTGTATGTTTTATTGCATTCAATCTAACCAAACAGTCATATGATCAATTATCTAGCAACTAGTAACCGATCGTTCAGACTAACGTAAACCTAAACCTACCAAACACTCAGAAATACCAAACATCAATAATCATATATCAATCATCAATAATAACACAATAATATTCTTAGTCACATGAGAAAAAGTAAAAAGATTACAAACTATACATCCCGGGTGCGATTCTAGGAGATTAGCCGAGCCTTGACGTCATTGATTTTTCGATACGGATGATGTGTATCATGTATAGGGTCTTGACACAAGCTATGGTGGTGAAAATCGCCTTCGTGAACTGCTGGAATCGCTTCTTGGTCGTCAAAACGGAGTTAGGGTTATTGTTTATGAAGAATAACATATAAACCTAAAATTCCCGTCTGCACCCCCCATCGCGATACGCGATGGGGTCGTCAATGGTCCATCGCGTATCGCGATGGACCAAAAAGTCAACATTCTTTTTAAGCCCATAGCGATACGCTATGGGCCTTCAGCCAAGCCCATCGCGTATCGCAATGGGACTTGTTACCATCAAAAATCCCTAATGTTCCTCGTTTTGCGTGCTGGACATCCCAGGTCTTCATTCCGTGTCACGAAATGTCCATATTGAGTACTTTAACGCCTGTGACCTGAAATCCAATAATACACGTATGAAGTATCGAAAGTTCTAGAATCAACGATTAAAACTAAATAATAAACAAACTAAAATATGTACAAATTACCCGACCATCAATAGTACGTGGACAAATGATTTTAGTAACATGTGTCCCTTGATAATAGTGTGATATGTTATGTCGGTACACCAACCATGCTTAAAAAGTAATCATTGTAAGTTCTATAAATTTTAACCATATCACCAAGAAAAAGGCTTGGTGGCAAAACCTATGAGCTACCCCATTCCAAACTGGTTGGATCATATGTAGGTCCACAAGTAGAGAAAGAAAGAAATACGCATTCATGTTTTTTTTTTGAAAGGTGAATTTTTTATTCCCTTGTTGGAAGTGGGTTTTGAATCCACAACCTTCCAAAACTTTAATGTATTAGAAGCTTTGCCTTTACCAATGGACCACAACCCCAATGGCAGAAATACGCATTCATGTGGTTTGGTTTACAAATATAAAATTGCATTTTTTGTTATTTAAAAATAGTATCAATTACACAAACACGATATTAAAATAATCAGATTTAGCTAGGTTATCATATCTAATACATTTAATAGAAAAATTAGCATACTAAGTTTTATATATTTTACAAGTTTAATTAAATGAGTCATGTTTTAATTGACTTATTTAGTAAGTTTATAAACATGTTGACATGTCAATCCGTGTAATCCTTTTATTAAAACTAGTCAACATGTTTATAACAATCAGTCAACCCGTTTATGACGTGTCTAACATGTTTACTACTTGATTTAAACTCATTTGCAACCCGCCAATTCGTCAACTCATTTGACTTGATAAGATAAATGAGATAAACGTGTCGTATTAGGGTTACTTGATTTTAAATATGTTTAGATTAGGATTAATGTAATTGACACGAATAAATAAACATGTGATGTTCTGGTTCAACGATTCAACATGTCAATACAATTGCCTCTCTTGCATTTGTGAATGTTATATATTATATGACATTTTGTTTATCTTTTTATTTAATAACATACTCATGTTTGAAAATGCGATTGTTATATGTTTTATAATAATAACTAGTTTTAGAACTCGTGTAATACACAGGATAATCCAAATAATAAAAATATAAATAAATTTAAGTACAATGGGTGAAAAATATCAATACATAACAATTTTTATATCTTCATGTCCATATTGAATAAAATATAAATCAAACAATCAAAAGTAAACTTGCAGTCCAGTCCACTTTTCTTAAGTTGTTTGAAGCAAAATCAATCTTCTAGCCGGAACTCTCCATTTTCATGTCACGGCCAAAATTAAAAAAATAAAACTATATACATATTTATCATTTGCATCATAACAAAGTAGCAATTATAGCAAGTTTTAGAACTTCAAATTGTTGACGAACATATAATTGCAATGCAACTAAACTATTAAGTTCCCTTTGTATAAATCAAATATCATGAATTAAAAAAACAACAATTGTAAATCCTTTAATTAAAAAAAAACTATAATTGATATACAGACTCATACACCAGCCTAAAAGTGTGAGAAATAATTTTAAGAGACCAACTTATATTTTCTAAATTGCATAATTCACTGTAATATAAAATAAATATAAAACTAAAGTGTAAAGAGAAGAAAGCTAAATGTATGGTGGTTTCAGTGGATCCGATCGAATCTTGATTGAGAGTGATGTATTAAATACAATACCAAAAACAATAACTAATCAGATATTCAAATAAATATACTTAAGATGTAGTAGGCATTTACTACCCCGGGCGTGCGGATTTCAACTTGTTTAACATGTTTATTTTTTTAAGTAATGTTTTTCTACCCATTAAAGACAAAAAACACAACCCAAATAAAACCCACTAGTAAACAAAATGGTTGAAACTGACACACCATAAAGTAGACTTCGACAACTATTGATAACAAACTATATGGCTATTTACCTCATCTGTTGCACGCCAAGACTGAATGTCCTTTTAAGGGTATTTATGGGTATTTTTTTTCTCTTCAACATAAACTTCTAAAATCTCGATACTTAAGAGATGACCGTAGATTAAAAAACTGAAATTAGTATTTACCTTGTCCTAAAGAGTATAACTTAGTTAACCATAAACTACACCATCGTTGGTGTTAGTAAGGTCCTAGGTAGCAACTCTAGTGATAGATTTTTCAATATCATACTCGAATCCTCGATTTGTATGTTAACAGTTTAACTATTCATCAGCCAAAATGATAAAAAGCTTCACTTCTTTCTTTCCCTACCAGATACCTATAGAGCATGAGCAAATTTTAGGGTCAGGGTCATATACTTTGAGCGCCAAAACAATACCGGGGATGGATGTGTGACCGACACATGATGACAGTTATTTTACGTTATTAGAATATGTAGACTAGTTCTATCTTTTTATTTTATTTTAATATAGCCATGTTTGAATTTGATCTAATTTAATAAAGATCAAACATGGCATTAAACATTAAGAAAGTAGAACAATGAGATCAGTGTTATATAAATAAAATTTGATCAAAGTTTATGAGACACGTATAAGCGATATTCATACTTAGAGACCGTTTGACAATCTTGTGTTGAATCATTAAGATGATGATTGTGGGTGTGATGTAACTGATTGTATTTTTTAGTGTTCCTTTCGGGTCTAGTCACTTGCTAGTCCCTTTAATAAAATTGGCTAATCTAATATAAATATTTAAATAACATTCGAATATTTACAAGAATCATGGGACAGTCATACCTTGATGACTTCAACGAAAAATACCAACTAATCTAATCAAATATAAACATATTCAAGATCAATTCATAGACCCTTTATCATTATTATTATCTGCAACATCAAGGTTCCAAGATTCAACTCCAAATACTTCTTCAATCATGCTACCAGTGGGCAAGAACTCGGCTTTACTTCTTGGGAATGAAAAATACCCGACATCCCAAACCTTGGAATCCTCAAACATAAACCTCATATCATCGTTATCATCAAAAACTAGATTTTTAACACTAAACCCGTATTCTTGAATCTCATCCAGACATGAATCATCATCTTCTTCAGACGGATCACTAACCTGCAACTCATCGTCATCACTGTCGGCATTCATTGGATCAAATCTGTTCTGTGCGGCCCGTCTTTGCAGCACGAACACGTTGAAGTAATAGCTAGCGATTTCTTGATTACTTCGTGAAGGAAACGTTTCTGCAAGTTTTTGCCAGAAGTTTTTCCCTAAAGATACCGGATTCGAGTACACAACTTCATGAAACAACTGTTCATCTTCCTCGGTCCATTTGCAGGCAACAATATCTCCCATAGAATCAAAGCCAAGGGCTGAGAATCTTTCACGGCCGATGTTTACTTTTAAATTCTCTCTTGCTTCGGCTATATGTTGTCTGACACATCTAAGAGAACCGGGATCTTCACAAAAACAGTCCTTTCTTCCCTTTCCAGCTGCAAGATCCGTGTTTGCAGTTGACTTTGACTCGGGCATTGGAACGATACAAGTCCCTAAAAACTTTTTCATCAGTCTTTGTGTCGTATGCGCAGCATTCTGGAATCTCAGGAAAATCGGCTTGATAATCGGGTCCCACGGGGACCACTTTTTGAGGAGGGAATCTTAAGAGACGATAATATGCATCGTCTGTCTGAACTAATGTTGTTGGTTTGTCTGTGATCTTGTCACTTTCAAATTGGCGGTCATTTTCAGAAACATCTATTGGGAAATAGTCCTCAGCTAAAAAGAATCATATATCATCGCATGAGTTAATTTAAGAAAATAAGAAGCAAATTAAATGACCTTTGTTTCAGTTGTCTAGTTACTGATAAAAACATTCAAAATTGGTTATTGTCACTTCAAAACAAAATTATTAGCTTAAACGCGCATCCAAACACACCCTAATACATGGTTTGCATCGATAATAATCACGCAAACTATTAAATAAGCAAATCTTTTAACGACCCTCACTCACCAGAACTGCAAGGTTTTTGGAGCACGTCTTTTGAAGGAAACTCCAAACATGAAACTAACTGGTAACTGTTTTCCAATTTCAAGTGTTTGGATGCAAAATCATATTCTTCTTCAGCTATTTGGCGCTTCTGTACCATGTTTATCTGCACAATGAAATACATGTTCATGATCAAGATATTGCATAAAAATGTTCATGATCAAGATATTGCATATGTTATTTAAGTTTGAAATATTGATAAAATGTTATATAAATATATATGTTAATGGTAATTTACTAATTTTCTCTATTGATGTCTACACATGAACACATTTAAGAACAATGACGTGGCAAGAAACAAGAAAGGTTTAAACTTTATGAAAATACCTACTAAAACAAGATTCTTATGACAATATTTAGAAAGTACAACATTCCAATAATGGCATACATATCAAAGAAAGCCCAAAACAATTGTCACGTGCACAAGAAAATAATAATAATAATAATAATAATAATAATAACAACAATAAATTATTATAAATAATAGTAATTATAATAAATAATAATAACAATAATATGTTTGAGTATTTAAAGAAAATATATGTAACAAAAATTACTTATTATAATATGAAAAAGATACTATATGTATGAGCATAATATGTTTAGCAAAAACAAATAAAAAACTTTTTATTAAAGAAAATTTATCATAAATATTATGTATAATAATTATTGTAGTAATAATTCTCAACATATTTTGGGTTTTTATTGCTTAATATGTATAACTTTTTATGTATAAACTATTATAACTAATATTATAATAACAATTATAATTATATGTTTGAGTATTTAAAGTAAAATAAATATAACAAAATTAAAAATAAAAATAAAATAAAATAAAAAAGCTTTTCGTTACAAACCAGTTTTAACAACCATGAAAAAACCCCGGTTTTTTAAAAAATTAATTAATAAAAAAATCCCCAAAATTTATGACGAAACCCTAACCCTAGATCCCCAATTGAAAATTTTCAAGAATTGGCCCTTAATTGAATACAAATTACAGAACGACTTGAAACCCAATAGCAATAAAACAAACAATCGAATGGCCAAAACGACTAATTTACCTAAAAATATTATAGATCTGAATAAAACCGACGAAAAATCAAAACCCTAACCTAGAAACTGAGTCCCGGAACGGCAGGCGTTGAAAAAGAGGTCAATCGAAAGGCAAAGATGTCAATCGAAAGAATCGGTGGGTAATTTGGAAGGATCCGAGTAATTCGAGACTGAATTTAGGGATTAGGGTTAGCAATCGATGAATACAATTGCGCGAGAAAAGGGGGAAAGCGGCGGTCAGCGTTTGTTGTCGCACATGTTCAATTACAATTTAAAGAAAATTATTTTACTTTTTTTTTCTTTTTTTTTAATCTTAAAATTTAATTAAGTATATTTTTATTTATCGTGGTACAAATTTTTTTCTTATAAAAGGAATAAAGAATATTGATGATGTAAATGGATTTGTTTATCGAACAAAAAGTAAAGAGAATCGGTTTATAAACGTCTGTTATGTAAATTATATTTCGACATAATTAGAAAAACATATCTTGTATACTTGTAACCGTTAAAAATGACTTGACCCGTATCGAAATGTATATGTTTGTCCTACATTGGCTTTGGAATTTCTTCGTTTATTTAAATTATATTATAATGGTAAAGGGTTTTGAGGGTAAGAAATGAATTATAGTGTGATATAGTCAAAACTATTTATAGTGTAAGCGGAATATAAACTTCTCAACAAATTCTCTATCAGTCATATTTCTCTTTATCGATAATAGAATAAGCCATACATGGGTTTTGAGAGGGTTGTTGTAATTATATGCTACAAGCCGGAATTTAGGTATATAAAAGGTAAATTTGAGTATCATCGGGTTAACTAGGAGATTAACGAATTTCTATGTGAATCAATATCTAGAAAAAGAAAATTTCCTATCACTAGCTCAAATCCATTAATAGTCTATATTCGGTGCAATTTATTATGGAGGTACTAATGACAAAACAACCCACTTAGGTCTTTAGCAATAAAGTGATAGATTGTCTTACGTGAAACGATTTAGTAATCGATTTATTAACCATGATGGGATAGGATTAGGATATATGTTACATATCCTGAATCAAGTAAAGACTATAGGTTTCTCGCTTGCATTTTTCATTGCAAACAACTTTTTCCTTGTATACACCTAAAACTTAGTTATTCCATTGGACATGATAGACTGAAAACTATTTATTTAAATCTGTTGGTTAATGATTTCAGTTTTACCATTGATACTGATTTGACTCGTCTCTCTAATTTTCGCTCGTGTTTCTCATATGTTTTCATTCTCTCTCATATGTAACAAGCGGATCGATAACAATACATCATCCTTACACACATAATGATAAAACTTGAACCCCTCCACCGGCTTGCTGGCTTTCATGCTTAACATATGATTACATATCCGGAAACTTTCAAGCCAGCATACAACATTTTAGTACACATGGCTCAAGGCCATACACGATTCAACACAAGCAAACTATCAATATTCACAAAATTCATTTATGAAATCATTTCATCACCTTGTGTTCATAACAAGTCTCGGTGGCGGATTCATTAAGGAAGGAGGGTGGGCATAGGCCCATCGTACAACCCATAATTTTAGTGTTAATTGCAGTTTCATTAGTAGATTGTGGCCCAAGTGCCCACGTTTTGTTTACTTTTGTACGCGTGAGTTGAGGTTATGGCGTGTAACCTTAACGGGTTAAAGAAGTCAAAACTTTTCCATTTTATACTTATAATATGTGTTTGTATACAAGTGTGAAAGAAACGCATAATGCACACGAAGAAAAAGATAGCTATAAATATATATATGATTTTCTACAAGTAAAACTCACTAATAGTGCGTGTTTTAAGATAGTTTAAGTGCCATTTCTTGAAGAAGAGTCTTCTTCTGTAACGCATTTATCACCTGCTTTGTTTCAGCATGAGCCAGCACATCAGCCACTATAGCTGCAGCATGACCAAGTGGTTCCTCTGAAGATCTTTTCAGCATGAAAGCCTGTTCAACATCAAACCCAACAAAAGTTCAAGCTCAATATCATTAACTATTAATGCTTTTGGCTTTCATTATTCAAATGAATGTAAGGAATCTATAGAGAAACTATATCCACGACAGTGTGTGTATGTGTGTGTGTGTGTGTGAGAGAGAGAGAGAGAGAGAGAGAACCTGGCCATGATGTGAGATGGTCAACGTACACGGTGATTGCATCCATGGTTCACCGTCTATTTGAACAGGCAATTGAGCAAGAAGCTGAATTTTAATGGTCCGTCCTTGTGCAAGCCTTCGAGCGCGGGAAAGCCCTACCTGGGAATTATTTAAGATACTTCTTAGATTAATATGTAAAACCAAAAAGAATCGTGTTTTCTCATATTAATGTAGTGGCCAGACACACCAATCAAACAGAGATTAAAACTTCCGACACGTTAATTGCATAATAGAACGCATTTGTGAAATAACATTACCTGAAGCTTTCCAAGATGCCAGGTCCCTGATATGCTCACAACTTCAAGCATCCTATCGTGCATAGATTGAGGATCAAAATTATCATAATTATCATCCTCATTCTGCCACAAGTCTACACCACCCATATAACTGCCAATATTGGCAACTAAAACACCCTCAGCATCCTAAAAACATAAAACCATATCATTGTTCAGTACAAGTAATTAATAAATGAAGAGCCGGAATTAAATTGAATGAAAACTATTTAACTAACCTCAGGGACCTTAACATCAACGCCATCTACCTCGACTTTAACTTGCCAAGGATAATCCGCAAATGTTCTATCCATGATAGTTCTAGCACCTTCTCTAGCATACAAAACTTTATTCATAAACTGCAATCATAAATATTAGTTTCAGCTTGGTGAAAATAATTGGATACAGGGAACAAAATGTGACCAGTTGCCACTAGGCCTGCAAACGAATCGAACATTCAGTGTATTGTTTGTGAACGTTCGGTCATTGGTGAGAAGTTCGTTTATTTAATAAACGAACAAATAAGAACAAAGAGTTTGTGCATAGTTAAATGAACGAACATGAACACATGCCTTGTTAGGCATTCGTGAACATTCATTTAAGTCCGTTGTTCAGTAACGAACAAGCATAACTGATCATATATGAACGAACATAATTGAGCTAAAACAATATAATAGTAAATGTAAAAAAACAATGTGTTGGGCCTAAACATTTATTATAATTAGAGTACAATGTAATGGGCATATAGCATTTAAATAAAAATATTAGCGTATGTAAATGAAGAACTTAAACAAACATAAGCTAACGGACATGCATGAACGTAAACGAAGAAACTTAATGAACGAACTTAAATGAATGCTCATGAACATAAAGTCCCTGAGGTTAGTTAAATAGTTTTAGCTCAGTTATGAATGAACATATATGTTTGTTCATATATATTCTGTTATGTCCGTTCATATATGACTATTTGTTCAGCTATGTTCGTTCGTTCGTGAACAGTTCATTTACAATGTTAATGAACAAACATGAACGAACACGAACATAAAAAACATGTTCATTTAATAGTCTGTGTTCTAGCATTTGTTCATTTAAAGTTAAACGAACAAACCCGAACATGTTCTGCTCGTGTTCATTCGGTTTGTTTGCAAGCCTAGTTGCCACTTAAATATATATTAATATGAGCCAATTCAGCCGCGTGCAATTACATGCGAATTTCTAATATTAATTTCTTCTATCAAATTTAAATAAAGCACATGTTCCAAGCCTCAATGGCTCAATATACATCTAAGATAATAAAAACAAATGCACACCTGATTGTAAAATTTTTCTGGATTCTCCTCCCTTAGATTGTGGATTTCTAGAGCAACCTTTGCATCACATCCAACACCTACAGTAACATTTTTCAAGAGCCGTTTATATGATGATTAATATACGTAATTATAACAAATCAAGTATAGTAATCAGATTTCACATACCAAGATAATTATTCATAAATTTCGGGGATCGAAGGTGTTTTCCCTTTTGGTTAGTTATAGAAACCTTCCAACGATCAAGAAGGGTTACAGCAGCATGTTCTATGTCATGCAACATTGTGCAGAGACCACTTTGTTTATCTACTGATCCCAAACCACCTCCCCAACCTAAAACTCTTGCCAGGTCATTTCCAGTGCCAGCTGGCAGGATAGCGACAGGTGGTGGAGAAACAAAATTCTGTTTTTCAATCGCGTCCAGTACCCATCCCACTGTCCCATCACCACCAGATACAAGAATTCTGAAATGAGGTACTTTTCTAAATAGATAAAGACCAGCTTCTGGCCCCTCTGTTGAACTCAACTCAAAAACCTGCAAAATTTAGAGCATTTGTTCGGATATAGGCAAAACACAATAGTTTTTATAAAAACAATGAACACGAATCTCGTTATGATCCACTGACCTGAACAGGGTTCAAGAGTATATTCATCCGTATCCTGAGAGAATCACCTCTTTGAGCACCACTTTTCTTGTTAATGAAGACTAAAAGAGGCCTTGCATCTGGACCCAAATCAGTCAACTCATATTTCTGTTTCATTCCTGCTACATAGGACTCGATCTTTTTACTATCTGATAAGCTTCTTTTGAAACTCAGCTTTCTACCAAACTTGACCGCATCACCATCTTGGTGTTGGCTTGTACCATTCGTTTTCGTGTTTATGTTCTCATTGTAGTTTTCCTTCTCTTGTGCTATATTTGAAGCATCATTTGCTAAATGACTATCGGCGGTGCTTTCTGTAGAAGATTCCCTTACATTATTATTACTACTTCCCACAGATACTTCACTTCCTTGCTTATTTTTGTTACTTTGGTTCCTAATACTCGCACGCACAGTAGATGCAATCTCATTAGCACCATGAGTAATGGAACTCAAGATTCCACCAGATGAGGTCCGTCTCAACTCCTTAACATGAAGAGGTGACACAATCAACCTTCTAAACGGGCCCAGATCACAAACATCACCTGTGTCACTATAAAGACTACTATGACAGTCAACATGAACCAACCGTTGACACCATAAGCAGCACCATATTGGTGAACCACCAAGGAAAGAAGCACTACATGGCTCTTCACAATGGCTGCAAAACGAGATTTCATCAGGTTGGTCAACCACCTCGGTCCACCTGATAGCCCATAGGTGCAGGACATGACTAGCCCCAATCATAGATACACATTTACAATCTCTGTGAGCCTTTCTTGAACAACTGAGGTGAGCTACAGCCCCACATATTCTACAACGGTTAATATGTCCAACAGTCTGAGAGGATGAAACTGATTTTAAGCACACGCAGCAGTTTAAGTTTTTCGCACGGGGCCCAGAATCTAGATACCATGTATGAGCAGCTAGAGGAACCTTGTTTCTTAACTTAGGATCCTTCTTTTTTCTTGCAGTAGCTTTCATTACACTTAGACTTAGGTCTCTTCTCCATTGGAAAGCAGTATATACAATAGTTAGGATACCAATAATGCCAGCAACAAAACAAGAGATGATGAAGACAGGTGATTCTGCTAATTCAGATGGATTTTTGTTTATCCATGCTGGAGGCAAACTCTCAGGCTGACTGTAGTCGTCCATTCTCTAATTTGGGGTATTATGCATCTAGAAAGTTCAACTCATGCTCACATGCAAACACACTTTACACAAATGATGATGGTCTTCAAAAGTTAATCTGGAAGCATATAAACCTAGACTTTATGATGATAACTTAACAGCCACTATATATCACCTACAAAAAAATTTAACTGTGTGTACATTAGGCAGGTTACAGAAAGATAGCAAATCTGAACACAATAATGAAACGATACCTAATGCATAAATTTCTACACCCATGTCTCTACTTATGTCACAACTCACAACCAAATCACCCGGTTAAAGTATGATTTTACAATAATTACTACCATAGATGTGGAGTGTTTCATTCAGATACAAGGTAAATGAAAGAGTTCAAAAGAAATGAAAACTGTATTGGCAAGTAATACTTATGTGTACTGAATAACTGAAAATCATATCTAGATTACAATGAAAAAGATAATAATAAAGCTAACCAACTTATGTAAATAATTTAGAGGAACTTGAAAACTGTATTGATAGAATAATATTTTTATGTGTACTAAATTATTTAAAAACAGATCTCGATTACAATGAAAAGGATAATTTAAAAGCTAAAAAACTAATGATCATAATAAAACGTTACTAACTATAAGACTGTGTTGTGGTGACGTGGGGAGCACCAATCCCTTCCTCATCATCACCATCTCCATAGCCAGACCACAACACTCCCTGGGCACCAAACTCCCCCACCCCCTGCTTGCCATCCCAGTAACGCCCAAGAGGGCTATAAAAGGTGGGGTCCACCCATTTCAGCCAATCATAACTTTTTTTTTTGTTTTTTTGTTTTATTTTTTTGTTTAATATCCGGTTAAACCACAACGCCCTTTTTAAAGGGTGGGTCAGTTAAAGTGGTGGCGCTTTAACTAACCAAACCACAACACTCAGTCTTATAATATTCATACCAAAGATAGAATAATTACTAAATTAAAGATAAATGATACTCGTAATAATAACAATTAAAGATAAATGATAATAATAACTACAGCAGAAAACAAAAACTGAGGTAATGCCTAATAATAACCTAACACTGCCAACACAATCATCATAGAACTAACCCCCTGGTAGTAGTATTATATACCCCCGTCCGATCACCAGAACATAGCAGTAATTTTATGTTTTGAATTACAAACACAGTATCAAATTATCTGTAAATAAACCACAACAAATGCAATTCAACAACAAAATTCTACTTTTCTATCACTAAACCGCGAATCTGAATCTTCTTTTCCCCAACACGAGACAAAATTGGAGCCTTGTATGGGAATATCGTTTAGGCTCATCGAGCCTTGTTAATTTTAAATTTTAACTCTTTTGGACTTCTATGTATTAATTTCACACAGCATAACCGAGCTCGAGCGGAGCTTAGGCTCATCTAAGGATTTTCTCAAGATATATCTAATAAAAGTATTTAAAAGTGTATATAAATTAATAAATATAAACAAGCCAAGCTTGAGTTTGAAAGTAGACTCACAAGCCGAGCAAAGCTTTTGATATAAAGCTCAGCTTGGCTCGGCTCGTTCACACCCCTAGTTAGGGGTGTGCGTGGTGCAGTTCGGTGCGGTTTTGGGCTAAAACCAAAACTTCGGTTTTTATATATTTTGAAACCGTTGGGTTTCGGCTTTTACGGTTTTGGTATTCCGGTTTTTGTTTTGGTTTCGTTTCGGTTCGGTTTCGGTTTTTTCTGTTTGCATTTGAGCTTGAGACTTTTAGACGGAAAAAAAAGTTGGCCGAAAATAATGAATTTAGGTATAAATAATTTTGTTAATTGTTAACTACTAGACTATTATACATTAGGCAAAAAATATTTGAGTTACATATTCATTAAATTCTTATAAATTACTTAAATAAAAATAAATAAAAAAATCTAGGAATTCGGTTTGGTTCAGTTTTCACTACATGCAAAACCAAAACCACAACCGTTAGTTCGGTTATTAAAAAAGCATAAAACCAAAGCGTCGTTTCGGTTTTTTCGGTTTTAGATCGATTTTTTCGGTTTCTAGCACACCCCTACCCCTAGTTTTAAGTGTTAAATAAAGAACCCTAACAAACACAGTAAACAATAACTGAGCCACAAAAAATGAAATTGAACAACAAAATTCTAGGTTTGTATCACTAAACCACACATTCAACTACTGTCACCATTATTATCAATATTAATCAGCCTGTTTTCCTCTAAAATCCATCACAGACTATTACTAACAACATAATTAATCACAATCATGATTGAAACAATAAGACGAATAGAATACTTACAAAGCGTTGGCTTCTGTGTGTAATGATCCGGCAAGCAGAAAAACCCTAGCTGGAAACAAGTCTTGAGGATCACGCAATCAGCATAAACCACGGAAACGTCGTCGTATGATAGATCTGTATGTATGTATGTATGTATGTATAGCTTCCTTTGCGTTTTAGCTATAATAATATGTTTCGGAAAAAGAAGATTCAGATTCGTTATGTGGGCGCGAGAACAGGAGATTAGACCCCCGGGTAATACGTGGCGGTCCCGTGGCATGATTTTGATATGTCACAATAATAATAAGTAATAATTATGGAGCATGGGATATTTGTTACTATTAGTCGATTGTGTCTCAAAAAACCCCTCAAGAAAACGATGTGTGTGCCTAGTCATTGGATTTTAGTAATACCAACAAATCCACATTACTCTTTATCACGTCATGCCTTCTTTTTTGGTCGGCATGTAGGGCAATGGCTCCATTTGTACGTGATAAAGCGTCATAGGAGACTTGCACAGTGCCCAGCCCCAATTAGGTTGTTAGCACTCACTGCTCGGTTGTTGTCCCGAGTGATAAATGTGCTTGAGGATTTGAAACAAGTGTTAATCGAGGCCCGGTACCCAACGCCCCCTGGCCTCATAAATAACTTGGGGACAATGCCCCTCTAACCTAAGTGGGCCTGTGGAGGGTTTGATGATTCGTCATCGTCGACTAAGCTAGCCATCATTAACATGTCATGTTTTTCTGAAACCTTATAATAATAATAATAAGAAGAATAATATACAAATATAACACTCTATTGTTGATTTAGTCTGTATTACTATCACCGAACCTAAAAGTTTTTTTTTCTTTTTTTCTTTTTTACTAATATCATGATTTCAAGGTGTTTATTATATGGGTGTACACGGTTCGGTTCGGTTCGGTTATTAGCATTAACCAAACCGATCTGTTATCGGTTTGGTTTAATTAATTTCGATTAATAACCAATATCAAACTTAGGCTAAAATCTGCTTAAAAATACATGAAGTGAATACTTAAATACATGAAATGAGGATATAATTACATGAAATGAAGATATTAATATAAAAAATTGATATATTATTATATGAAATGGAGATACAAATACATGAAAATCGTAGTATTTTACTATTAATACATATAATACATGAAATAGAGAAAAAAAAAGGACTATTGGTTTTTATTGGTCCCAAGTATTTCATTTTTGCCAGCGCTGGTCCCAACTATCACTTTAACTGCCAACGGTCCCAACTTTCACACATGTGTCTGCCACCAGTCCACGACTAACCGAGTACTAACTCCGTTATGTTTTAGATGACGTGTCCATCCTACGTGTTAAAAAACCTTGACGTGGCTGCCTGCGTGTATATTAATAACAAAAAACCCTTCTCCTCCTTGAATATATAATAATATCAGCAGATGACAATCGATCGTTATCTCCAATCGATCGAGAACCCAATCGATCAAGAACAACCCAATCGATCGTCTACCGCTCACGCTCCGGCGGCTTACTCGACGTCCAAGACGACATCGAAGCGTTAAAAGCCTTCGACGGATCCTACTGGAAGTCTTTATTCGATTCACGCATCGGCAAGACCACTTGGCCATACGGGTCGGGTGTCTGGTCCAAAAAAGAATGGGTCTTGCCCGAGATCGATTCCGACGATATCGTATCGGCTTTCGAAGGTAATTCGAATATGTTCTGGGCCGAAAGGTTTGGGAAACAGCATTTGGGTATGAATGATTTGTGGGTTAAGCATTGCGGGATTAGTCACACGGGTAGTTTTAAGGATTTGGGTATGACTGTGTTAGTTAGTCAGGTTAATCGTTTGCGTAAAATGAACCGGCCCGTTGTCGAGGTGGGCTGCGCGTCGACCGGGGACACGTCGGCCGCGTTATCGGCCTACTGCGCGTCCGCAGGTATTCCGAGTATTGTTTTCTTGCCTGCAAACAAGATTTCCATGGCGCAGTTGGTTCAGCCGATTGCGAATGGGGCGTTTGTGTTGAGTCTTGATACGGATTTCGATGGGTGTATGCAGTTGGTTAAGGAGGTTACGTCTGAGTTACCGATTTATCTAGCGAATTCGTTGAATAGTTTGAGGTTAGAGGGGCAAAAGACTGCTGCGATCGAGATCTTGCAGCAGTTTGACTGGGAGGTGCCGGATTGGGTTATTGTTCCCGGGGGTAATTTGGGGAATATTTACGCGTTTTATAAAGGGTTTCATATGTGTAAAGAGTTGGGGTTGGTTGATAGGATTCCGAGGCTCGTGTGTGCGCAGGCTGCTGGGGTTGTTCTTGATCGATTGGGTTCTCGATCGATTGAAGATATCGATTTGGGGATTTGTATTAAATTGTCATCTGCTGATATTATTATATATTCAAGGAGAAGAAGGGTTTTTTGTTATTAATATACACGCAGGCAGCCACGTCAAGGTTTTTTAACACGTAGGATGGACACGTCATCTAAAACATAACGGAGTTAGTACTCGGTTAGTCGTGGACCGGTGGCAGACACATGTGTGAAAGTTGGGACCGTTGGCAGTTAAAGTGATAGTTGGGACCAGCGCCGGCAAAAATGAAATACTTGGGACCAATAAAAACCAATAGTCCGAAAAAAATACTTGAAAATATGAAAAAAAAACAATAAAGAGTTCGGTGTGGTTCGGTTAATTCGGTTTTCGGTTATTTTGGTTCGGTTTTAGTTAACGATTCGGTTATTGCTCACCCTAGTTTATTATCCTGAGTTGGCTCCTCGAAACTTTTACCTATGTAATCAGGTTACTAAAAAAACTAACTTAAGGTATTGTTACTTTTGTTGTGGTGGCCTAAAGCGAAGTAGGATTTTGATACCCTTCTAAATTTCATTGTAGTAATTTACCAAACAAATTACTAAACAAAAACATTCAATACAAGTCAAGTTAAAACTTAAAATACAATCTCATCAAACAAAAAAGTGAAGATAATTACATCAAAAATCGTAATTTGTGTAGAGAAATATTATAACCTAATAAAAAATGGTCATATATATATATATATATATATTACTTCCATTATAATCAAGATTTCTAATCTCGAACTATGTTTGAGAACAATGGATGAATAATGATTTGTCGAAATGGTAATTACAACCTAATCAAAATAAAGAACACGTTTCGCGACGTTTCATTCTTCAATGTTAATTAGGCCTCAATAGTCTAACCGATGTAATGGTTCATGAATTTCCAATTTCCCATACCTACAATAATTTCTTTCTTTCTTTTTTAAGATTGGAGGCCTTAGAAGGATAAAGGTTCAAAGTCATTGCCTTATTTGGATCACATTAGAGTGGGTCTAACTGTGTTTTCACTATCCAATGTTTAAAACATTGTATGGTAGAGTAGTGGGAAACTCACAAAAACAATGTTCCAAATAAGATTTGAACTTCTGTGGTTGGTATTCTAGTCCAATTGCACTAGTTAAGGTTTAAGATCTTGTGGTTTCAATTTCGAAATATGATTTAATTGGCTTTTCCTATGGTGTTGGTTTCCTTATTGATGGTGCTCTTGTATGAGTTAGACATTGCATGTCAAAATAAGTATGAACGGTTGACATTTCGTCTCAGAATTGCTCACTCAGGTATTAAGGATAGTTCCAAGCGTCCTTAAAGAAATAAAATAATTGAATCTTTAACCTTTAATCTAGGGTTGTCACTTTTACCATAAACCTGAAACCCAACCCGAGAAAACCTAAACCCGAACCGAAGTAATTTGGGTCGGTTCTTGGGTATGATTTCTATGTTTCGGGTCAACCTGAATAACCAAAATAAACTATTTTTTAAAAATATGATAATATTATTAGGTATGTACACCATACGGAACACTCTCACATTCTACTTGTTCCTTTTCCACCTATTATGGTTTATCAACTACTTATTGTTTATATATCTTTTCTAATAACAACCGTAAAAGAATAAATGTTGCTTTATCGGGTTATGCTTTTTTTATTATTTACGTAACGAGTGAAAAAGAATATGTTGATTTAATTTTCACATTGTGGCTTTTGTTTACTTTTATGTTTTCTTAGATACCAAAAACCCGATTAACCCAACCCAAACCTGAAAAAACCGTCAGAGATTTGGGTTGGGTTTCGGGTCTAAAACTAAAAGTTTGAAACCCGAAAGAACCCGACCAGAGAAACTCAAAACCCAACAAACAAACCCGAAGAACACCCCTTCTTTGATCGTGACTATTTTATCATGTGTTCCTGTCCTGGGGGTGTTTGGCCTAGCTTATACTTTTATGCTTATGCTTATATCTTTTTGAAGCTTATAGCTTATTTTATATCATTTGATAAACTCTTTTTAAGTGTTTGGATTAGCTTATATTCTACAAGTTGATAAGCTCTTTTTAAGTGTTTGTGTTTTTTTTTTATATTTAGCTTATGTTAGTAAAATGACCAAAAGGGGCATGGTTACATATTATCACATATCTTATATTTTATATGTATCTACTTTGTTTATATGAGTTATACCATCATTTTTTGATACATTTATATCAACGAAAACGTAAAACTTCTACAAAAATACATTAATATTCAACAAACATTCATCATGGTTTGGTTAGATCTCCGGTAATCATATCTCTAACTGCACTCATGTATAAATCATCTATTTTACGTTGTGTATTTATGTCTTCATCTATTTCATTAATGTCACTGGATCCTCGACTATCAACACAATTATTTGGAGTGTAAGATTCTTGTTGCGCCTTGTTAAATCCTTCATCATATGCATCTTTTTTTCTAATATAATTATGAATTGCCATAGATGCTAGCACGATCTTCACTTGTGTCTCGTAGGTGTAATTGACATGCAAATGTTGCAATATCTTCCATCTAGCCTTCCATACTCCAAAAGTTTGTTCAATGACATTTCTTAATGATGAATGATGGTAGTTAAAAATCTCTTTATTTCCTCTAGGAGCACGACTAGCAATCGTTTTTCCACGACGAAAATCTGGTATATGATAAAGAATGTTGGTTCCTTTATATGGAGCAAGATAATCTCTAGTATTTGGATATCCAACATAAACAACGTAATGTTTCTCTATAAGGAATAAAATAAATAGTATGAAAATTGTTTTTTTTGTCCCAACTATTGTCTTTTGGTCATTGCCGGTCCCAACTAACGAATTGGTCATTGATGGTCCCAACTTTTAATGTTTTTGTTCCTAACGGTCCGCGGCTAACAGAACCGTAGCGCCGTTAGTTTCAAGCCGACGGGAAAACGTTTTTGTCCGGGAAAGTCAACTTTTTTGCCGGAAAGAACCACCTGAACACCGCCACCACCACCAATTGACTCACCGCCAACCAACCACAATCACTTAAGCACCATCAACTGATTCCAACGATGGTTCTAGGGTTCTGATGACCTCAATAATTCGGGCTTTTACTAGAAAAAGTTTCCTAAAGGTACGATACAAAGTTACCATGATGTTTGGGACAAAATTGTTGTGTTTTCGAGAAATAATGTGTGTTTTCCGGCCATAAAAATTTTTGCAGCGACCTGAAACTAACGACGTTAGAACTCTGTTAGTCGCGGACCGTTAAAAACAAATACATTAAAAGTTGGGTCCGTCAGCAGCCAATTTGTTAGTTGGGATCGGCAGTGACCAAAAGGCGATAGTTGAGACCAATAAAAACCAATTTTCCTAAATAGTATTACTTATATAAATAGTTAAACAAATGGTACTTCTTCATTGTAATTTGTGATAGGCTTTATAATGTCTGCACTTAACTTAAGTACCCGCGTTTAAAACAAGATGAAAATGCCTATGAATAGTTTCTCTTGAATGATTAAATGTTTCTTGGGCCAATCTATTTCCAACTCCATGTGCTAAAGTCATCAAGAAAATCCCAACTAACTCGTAAACAGAAATATTGCGTGTTTGTTTCAACCCGTAATGCGTTGAAAGATCCGAACATAACATTTTTAATACCGATACGTGAAGCCTAAAAACTTCATAACAACGTCTCGGATGACCATTAAGTATTTCTTGAATAAAGACATTTCCTGTGCGAGAAGATGTGTGACAAAGCATACGTAGATTATTCATTTTATAACTGATTATTATCCCTTCAATGGCTAAACCACATAATAAGAGCCAATTTTTCTCTTCCTCCTCCTCGTATTCTTCATCTCTATCACAATCGGTTTCGTCACTATCGTTATCCATTCTATTAAGAAACACACATATAGATAAACACAACTGAGATTAAAATAAGACTAAGCATGAAATTCAATAATAAATGAGAAGTCATTTTTCTAATAGAAATTATAACCACTAAGGAAATACACAATTTTATAAGCCTAAAAACATAATCATTTATCCATTAAATATTTTAAAAACTCCATCTTTGCCACATCACTTGTTGGAACCATGAAGTTTTCACGAGCTTGCTTTTTCAAGAAAATGTCTAATGCATGATTATAATTCTTTGAACCTTCTTCAAAACCGAAATGTTAACAATATTTCAATGCACTCTTTTGTGGAAGGTGACGGGTTTTGCGGTGGATACTGTGACATTCGTAAATTTTGGGTCTCGTTTTATATTCATTTTGTAATTATTTTGTAACATGTCGATTTTTCGCATTTTATTTTAATAAATTATACTTCGTAGTTGTGGTTAAGCGTGTAAACCTGAACCGGCAAATTATCAAACCATTGATAATATAACTCTAGCGTGTGCGAGGTTTGTCAAAATACCGTTAGTTTTAGTTTATAAGTTTGGTTAAACAAACTTTAGGGACTAAAGTAGATTTTTCTTGTAAAGCTATACAAGGTTTAAATTATTTATAACTAAATATCAAACTTGAGGGGCCAAAGGGTAACATTATAAACAACATATATAAACAAATAAAACCCTAACCCTATCTCATTCATGCTCAGCCGCCACCCCCCCAGCCGTTTTCCCCCCCGGCGACCCTGGGATTCCGGCAAGAAGCCTCTGACACCAAACGCCTCAGACCCCATACACCTCCGACCCCAAACCCTCCTCCCCCTCTGGTTCGTTATTTTTCAGCGTGGCTCCGGCCATCTGCTCCTATTTCAACTTGTTTTTTCCGGTGACCGGAAAACCGGCCACCGATGTACCACCGGTAACTTTCTCTTTCTCTATCTCTCTCGGCTCTCTCTATCTCTCTATCTCTCCCGGCTCTCTCACTCACTCCCTCTTCATCTCTCTCTCTCTCTCTCTCTCGCCGCCTTGTTTTTTCGGAGCGCCTCCGGCGGCCGGAATCGGTCTCCGACGACTCCTGCTTGGCTCCGACAATTGCTCTCGGTCAAACATCATATGGTAAGGAGATTTAGAGTTTTAATCGTCTTTATATCTAACAATTAACCAGTAATCTAGTCACAAATCCGATTCCCTTTAAACCGACTTTGGAGTGTATTGTTGGTACCATTATTGTTAATAACATAAATCATTATAAAACTTATTATTGTTAATATTATTATTATTACTAATGTTATTATTATTATCATTATTAAAGTGGTTAATATTATTATTAAAGATCATATTATTATTATTTATTAAAATTATATTTTTATCATTTATTATTAGCAATAATATTATTATATTTATTTTGTGAACTCGTTTAGAAATCAAACCAACATCGAGGGTGGTACCATTAGTACTATCAATATTATTTATAATTATTATTATTTTTATCAACAACATTTTAATTAATACTAAGATCTTTATTCTTTAACTATTAATATTAGTATTATACTATATTTGTATTATTAATAATAATTATTGTTATTATTATTATCATCATTATCTTTTATATATATATATATATATATATATATATATATAACATATCTTTTTAGAATTTTTATTATCACTACTATCATTATCATTAATAATATTATTATAAACTTTATTATCAATTCATTTTTATAAAACCGAACTCTTAATTTAAACCCGTCTTGTTTCTATTAAATATTGGGTTAGTTATTTAAAAGCCCAATAAAATAATATTATTTTATTTTAAATTACCAATTAAGTACGAGTCCCTAATCGTTAACAAATAAATCGGTATTCCGATTAACAACCGAACCTTCTCGTTCAATGTTTCAAATGTAGTTTCAACTAAAGTTCAAGTTCATTAATATATTTTATGTATTCGTTTTTAATTAGCTTTCAAGTCGGATTCGTTCGTTTCGTTTACAAGCTTTCTATACGTCGATCACTTATTAGTTTCTCAATTCGTCAATCGAGGTGAGTAATTTCATACCCCGTTTTCCATATTTCGTTTTGGGGTGACATTTCATACTTATCAAACTAAATGCTTTATTTACTTGTATCTTTAAACCCACAAACGTGATTGTATACCTTACTTAAATAATTGCTCGATTTGGTGTTCTATGCTTACATGCTTATGTGTTTATCGCTTTTGGATGGTGGAACTATAAATCCTAAACCATTTGGCAACCCCTCATGGCAAGGTGTCGTTAACGTAATGCAATTAACGATAACTATAAAATCCTAGACTACTTGGCAACCCCTTGTAGCTATGTGGTGCTAATGTGTTTAGCAATGGTCAATAAAATCCTAGACTACTTGGCAACCCCTTGTAGCTAGGTGGCGCTAACGTAATTCTATTAGCGATTGTCAATTTATCCAAGTTGTTGCTTTTATTTATTGTTTTGTATACAAGTTTTGTGGCTTTCTTTTTATTATTATATACTTATATGCTCAAACTTATGAATTGCTCACAAACCTTTGTGTTGACAAACTTTATTTTATGAAATGTTACAGATTTGACTTTTGTTGACTCGAGGACTTGACGAAAAACGTTACCAAGACTATTAGGGTATTAGTAAAACGAACAATATGATTGCTACTTGTTTTCAAATTTGTATATGTGAACGAGATGTGTTGATTATTGATTTATGGAATAAAATGAGTTGATTAAATATTGTCACTTTATATAGCGTCTTGTGTATTTAGGCAATTGGTTGCACCCCGGCATGTTCCGCCGCCTTTGGTCAGGGTGTGACAGATACGATTGTGAGCTTCTCGATGATAGCGCTTGCATAACAATAACAAATTTGTCCTCAAATGCAGAAGTTATTGAAGTCTTTCTCTTAGTTGAACGAGAAGAGGCAACATTTTTAGACTTCTTCCTTTTGTACAACAAACCATAAAATAAAAAGTAAAGGAAATAGAAGAAGGAAAACTCCATCCCACATTGGTGGAGGAAAGGAAAGGAGAGGCTTCCACCTTAGTATAAATAGGAGTGTAAGTTTCTTGTCCCACATCGCTAGATTATAAAACTAGTAAGCACTTTATAAGAAAGAAAATTCCTATGTTAATGTTCTTATAAGACATATCACACCCAGTGGTCCTAGCAGAGGGTGCGAAGCACCCGAACGCGAATGCGAACGCGCACCGGGCACGGGCGGAGTGCGATGGGCGCAATGTGGCGCTTTGATGACGCACTTTGCACTTACGTGAAAGATTCCCAAAGT